>NW_027100719.1:1563377-1565877 GCF_040412425.1 Macrobrachium rosenbergii | reverse complement strand
TTCGTTGTCTAGACTCACAGTGTTCTTCACTTATGAGTCCTTCTGTCATTTGCTTTATTTGCTCAATCAAAAGCCTAGCATATACCTTCCTGGTTATCTAAGCAATATCCCATTAAAACTCTTAAGGCTGGCCACACGTTTATATGAAGACAGCAGACGAGCCACTAAAAGTGGACGACACTAAAAGACTGAATACAAAGTGGATAATAGGTCTATGGCTAACTGCACATGAGACAATTTTAGTGGAAAGTGGCTGGCCACTAAGTGGTCAGCCACTTAATATAAGCTTGTACAGTGGTGTGGCCAGGAAAGAGACCCAATAGCCACTTGATATCCACTCTTTTAGTGTCGTCCACTTTTAGGGGCTCATCTGTGGTCTCTTATACAGAAACGTGTGTTCCATTTTACTTCATTTTAATGGCCAGTCACTTTCCACCAAAAGCATTGTGTGCAGGCAGTCTGTTTCTTGGCCACACACCTGTACAAGTTAATATCATCACCTGGCCACTAAGTGGCTGACAACTTATTGGCCAGCCACTTTCCACTAAAAGTGTCCTGTGTGTAGGCAGCTTGTTTCTTGGCCACACACCTGTACAAGTTGATATTATCAGCTGGCCACCAAGTGGCTGACCACTAGTGGCCAGCTACTTTCCACTAAAAGTGTCTCGTGTGCGGGCAGCCTTAGTCACATCTATCGGGCTTGCTTTATACAGCTGAGCTAGTTTTCTTTGTAAGCAAAATAATATTTTATTGTTGTCAGGACTTTTTTAAACTAAAAACTATGAATTCATTTGTCTGATAGGTGACATCAATGGTCACAGATCCGAGATGCGATATTAAGTCACAGTTTCAGCAAATGAATACATTATGAAACTGGATGTTGGTCTAGATCATATATCTAAATAATGTAAGTTAGGACCCACCGCAATTCAACCAAACAAGAGGAGATCAAGCTTACCACTTAACTTCCCAAAATGGAAAGCTTGCAATAGATTTACTGGGTTTAATGTGAAGGGGTGATAAAACAATAAATGTGTGTGTGTAACTGTAATACCCACAATACTATTACAATTACATATCTATCTGGTAGAAAGTGACCAGTAGAGAGAGAGAGAGAGAGAGAGAGAGAGAGAGAGAGAGAGAGAACACAAAGTTAAATTGCATTCTTGTCCGCTGAAAGGAGGAAGTGATACAGTAATGAGGAGAGTGGGAGGAGAGTAAACAAGGTTTTATTTCCCGCAGTCTTATTTTTCGCGAGTGTTCCTTCTAATGAAACGAGCAAAAAACACAACAGTAATTGTGAGACAAAACAGCAGCAGAGAGAAAGCGGGAGAGTTTCCAGCAGGCTTACTCCATAAATATTATCTCTCTTAGAGCACACATTTCCTCCCTCTTACGCCTTTTTGCAATGTTATTTACCTCATCCCACTCTGCACTTGAATTGCTTCTCTCTAGAAAGAATCTACTTATTTCGTAGCTTCTTCTGGTTAAACGCAGTCGTAAATATTGATTATAAGTATTTTCGAAATAACAAAATGTTCCATGTGAGTGCCTGCATTCTTTTCTAAAACCGACAATTGTTCACCTCACGAATAACTAAGTAGACAAATAATTCGTGGAATGAACAGTTGTGGCTTCTACAAAACAACGTCCTTTGGCCCCTAATATGAATTCAGGTGGGTATCTGGATCATGAAAAACAGAGGATAATGCATTATTAATTCTGAGAAGTTACACCACTCCCATAGTAAAGAGGAGACAGGAGATCTAGAAACTGTTTGCATTCAGTTCTGTGGTTTTATTGCATTCATTACTGTTTTATATAAAGCCTCTAAAATCGTACCTTCATTTGTTTTTGAAGCTCAAAATGTTGATCAGCAGGTGAAGGCTGAATTTCCAAGACCTCTGCGGAAAAGCTAAAAACAGAACATCATCATGAAGGTAACTTGTTTCGAATTCAGCTTAGGTATCTATTACACCGTTGACTGCGCTTTGAAAATTAGAGCTAAAACGCTGAATTGCGTAAAGAGAGAGATGAAGGAATTCTCGACACATTCATTCGCTTCCAAGGATTTCGCTCATATTCTCACAGCGTTAACGTAGAAAATATTGTCGTGTTTCAAGATGAAAGGAAATGGACTTTCCACTAATTACGTAATCAAAAGGACGAGCGAGAGAGAGAGAGAGAGCTAAGCTCTGCAAAATCTAAAAAAAAAAAATATTCTTGGAGATTATGTTTCATTTACGAAACGGAATGGTTCTTTGCTGTCCAATTATGCTATGGTTTATTTTATCAGGCGGAGAAAATTCTCATGTTTTTATCACGTGATGAAAAATTATAACATTTCCTCTCATTTAAAAAAAAATTATTATTCTTATTATTATTATTATTATTATTATTATTATTATTATTATTATTATTATTTTTTGCTGCTCCAATTATGCTGAGAATGACAGAAGAGTTTCGAAATCAGGTCGGAGCAACAATTGTATATAACTAA
>NW_027100719.1:1525877-1553377 GCF_040412425.1 Macrobrachium rosenbergii | reverse complement strand
TTATTGTCTCTGAAACCTTGTCAGCGATTAGTGTAGGCAGTATTCCAAGCGTTTTGTTTCTTCCTGGAAGTAAAAATAATTTTCAGCATTTAGATGGGATAGGCCTAAGGAAGAAGTGTGAGTGAATGAAATCCAGCAAATGCAGAAACATCACTAAGAAAGAAAGTTTACCAGTTGAAAGCTTTATGTTTTAGGCAAACAAATGTCTTTCTCGCTCATTTTGAAGGTTACAGATCTTTTGGCTGTTATCTGGTGAGATGTCAGTGACGTCATAATGGTAAAAACACAACGAAGTAGGGAAAAAATAAGTATACCTTAGTTTTACCAGACCACTGAGCTGATTAACAGCTCTCCTAGGGCTGGTCTGAAGGATTAGACTTATTTTACGTGGCTAAGAACCAATTGGTTACCTAGCAACGGGACCTACAGCTTATTGTGGAATCCGAACCACATTATAGCGAGAAATGAATTTCTATCACCAGAAATAAATTCCTCTAACTCTTCATCAGCCGGCCGGGGGATCCCCCGTTGGGAGGTAGTGCCGTCAGTGTCCCGCATATTGCACTGTAGGCATTACTGAAGGTTCTTTGCAGCGTTCCTTCGGTCGCTAGCTGCAACCCCTTTCATTCCTTTTACTGTACCTCCGTTCATATTCTCTTTCTTCCTTCTTACTTTCCACCTTTTCCTAACAATCGATTTAAAGTGCAACTACGAGATTTTACTCCTGTTACACCTTTCAGACCTTTTTGCTCTCAATTTCCCTTTCATCGTTGAATGACCTCACAGGTCCCAGTGCTTGGCCTTTGGGCTAAATTCTCCATTCTATTCTATTCTATTCTAAGGTCAACTTGAGTTCTTTTGCCTAACCTCGCTCTTATAATTGGACATCCGCTTATAAAGAATTTCGAGTCTGACGTCATTGCTCTTGCAATCTCCAAGAATTTTGACAGTTTCTAATAAAAGGCCATTTTAAAATCTAATTCCACGATTATGTATTTAATCCTCCTCTCTGTAAAATCATTAATATTCAAAACGTGAAACGCATTATAATGATTTTGGTGATACTTTATAATGATTAAAACGCATTCATGAAGAAATTCTCCACCACTAAAACTTTACAAACCTTAGCCAGGCTGGGAAAATAATCGTGTACATTTTACCTCAGGTAATGTATGAAGCGGATGGTATTCGACCTAGCAACCAATTATTATTATTATTATTCAGATGATGAACCCTATTCATATGGAACAAGCCCACAGGGGCTACTGAATCGAAATTCAAGCTTTCCAAGAATATGGTGTTCATTCGAAAAAAAGTAACAGAAAATAATGGGAAATACAAAAAGAGCAGATCAGTCATTAGAAAAGCAGATAAAATAAGAAATTAATAGATATATAAAAATGTAAGTAAAAGAGAATATTAAACGATAATTTAATCGAGGAGAGGTGGCGAATGACGGCGGATGAAATTCAGCCTTTTTATCCTCCGGCAGGTTGGTCGAGATAGCGAGACCACTAGGTTATAAGAAGGGAGCTGTGTGATGTAGAGTTAGTGTAGCGGTAACCTCTTGTGTGAGAGGGTGTGTGTCAGTACCGCGGAGTTGCTTGCCGTGTGATGGTACACCTCCTATTTCTCGCACGAGGAAATAAAATTATCAGTGAAATATTTTGTTTGTATTTGTTCTGTTTTCGGTTCTGCATTACATTTTGCCTTTTGCTTATTCTGTGACTGTCAATTTGACATGTTGTTTTTTACGCGGTTCACGGAAATTTGATAAACTAGACTCTGTTATGACAGACCTTGTGTTATAACACTTTCCACGGGAATTTGGTCAACCAGACTTTGTGTTATGACACGTTCCACGGGAACGTAAGAAACTAAACCTTGTGTTATGACACGTTCCACGGGAACGTGATGAACTAGACCTTGTGTTATGACACGTTCCACGGGAACGTAATAAATAGACTTCACCTTGTGTTATGATACGTTCCACGGTAATGTGACAAACTAGGCCTGTGTTATGACACGTTCCACGGAACTTGTTCTCATTTTAGAAATAACTTTGTAGTGGTCAATTGCTTGCAGTGAAAGAAAGCCATTGCAGGTTCATTAACTCGGGAGCTTTTGAATGACTTGACGAAATTCATGTTCTAAGAAAAGTTAATTCGTGAAGTTAATCGCTTTTGTATTTAGTGTTTTTCAGACGATTTTTTGAAAACTGTCGCCTGTTTTTTGAGCTGAGGAGCGACAGGGTCTCTTTTCAAAGTGATGATGGAAATTATCTTCCTAAAGGAAGGATATCGTTATGGATTATTATCGCTAAACCCAAGTAGAGCGAGGAATAGAATTAGTGATAAAAACATTATATATTGTGACTGAAGTTCCTTGACGAGTGATCATGGTGGTTCTCAAAGAATATCAGAATGCGTTTATTTGTTTGGCTGTGTTTTTACGGCACTTTTGCGCAGTTGCGTCCTCCAAGGAATATTATGATAACGACTATGAAAACATGACAACATTTTCTTCACTCACCTCGTCCACGAAGAATGATGTTTTGAAAGGTAAACTTTTTTTTAACTCTCTAATCTACCCTGTATATATATATATATATAATGTTTGTGTAAGCTTCAAAAGGGGTTTATTATCCTTATTTGTAAATTATTGGCTTAATCGTGAATGATCCCTATACTTCGAAAAATCCCCCCAAAATGGTAGCCACTTCAGTCTTCTCAATATAAGGCTCACCAGTAGGCCATTGTGCCACCCTACATGCAATGCATCACTTTTCATCACACTTTTGATGTCTTTCTAGCCTTTTCTAGCTCTTCTTTATTATCTCCCTTCCTTGATACGTGACGAAACCATCCCGAAACACTCTGTCGCGTACAGAAACGCTTTGAGCACTTTTACATATCTCGGCATTTCTCATTTTTTCAGCTCTTTGCACTACTCGTGAAATGTTTCAACAATTCATGCCTACTACACCCACCTTTCATTCATTTGCAGTGAACATCCACACTCCATTTCCATAGAAGAGAGTTGGTTCAACAATCCCTCTGTACACCTCCTGATGCTTTCCTTGCTTCACCCGCTTCTCTTAGCTTTCCATTACCCAAAATATTCACTTCCAAAACCTGCTAGAAATTGATTTCTTGTAATCTTCTACCGTTCATATTAATTTTTATTGCTCCATCTTGCTAGTATCCATTTACTCTCACAGTCTTACCTTGCTCACATTTACTGTCAGCTGCCTCCTCTTGCAATAACTTTCAAATGTTCACTAGTCTTTGTAGGTTCTCTTCACTATTCCCAAGCAGCACTATATCTGTTCAAATGTCACTCATTTCCACACTTCATTCACGATGCTTCATCTGCTCCCACATTAAACACATATTTACAAACACAGGTACTGTACTTTGTTAAACCTCTAGCATCCCTTCATCCACGATGATATCAAGCAACCAAGAAGACTTGATACAGATTCGCTGAACAGCAGCACCAATATGCAATAAATGTCCCTCGCTGTCGAACTTCTCAGTTCCAGAGGTCCCTTTTTCCTCATACCGTTCGGCTGTGGAACAGCCTCCCCGGGGATGTCGTGCAATTGGAACTTTGGAAGTTCAAGCGAAGATGCTATGCATTAATGCCATAATGCAATTCTCCTTTTATTTTAATAATTTATTTATATTTTTTATTTGTTTGTAAATTTGTTAATTTATCTGCTTTTTTTCTCATAACTGATCTCCTCTTTCAGTATTTCCCATTATCTTTTGTTAATTCTTTCGAAGGAACACCAGCCTCTTGTGAATATTGAATTTCAAGTCAATGGCCCCTGTGGGCTTGTTCCCTATGAATAGGGTTCATTTTCTGAATGATAATAATAATAATAATAATAATAATAATAATAATAATAATAATAATAATAATAATAATAATAATAATAATACAGCCTTCTCTCAAACCCCATTTCTTTTTACACTGGTCCTTTCATCTTCCTATTTACACATTCTTACAGATGCTTCACTTCCATCATAAAAAAACTTTTTATTGCTACCAGCAACTTATCATCTATATAACATACTGACATCCTCTCCATCACTACTGTACTCTATAAGCATAGTTATAAGCTGTTCCTAAATGCTATAGGCAGCTTTTTCTTTAACTGTTATACTTCTCGCATAACTTTTCATAATAGATACTTAACCCATCCAGCCTCTTCCTTGTCGAAACCCACACTGTTCTTCTCTAATCAGTCATTGGCATCCGTCATATTTTCCCAGTAAAAACCTACCAGATACCTTCTCATGGTCAGATCAGAAAAGTGACCTCGTGCTAATAATAATAATAATAATAATAATAATAATAATAATAATAATAATAATAATAATAATAATAATAATAATGTATCTTAATAATAAAAATAATAAGAATTAATATTTTTAATAATAACAACAAATAATAACATCTTATGTATTCAAAGTATTTCTTGCCTGATCTATTATTTTATCTTACATGAATAAAATGCATTTCGATGCAATAGTTACATTTTATACTATTTACAATTTAGGTACGTTACAACAAACCTGAATGAACATCTTAAAAATGTAAAACGAAACGTATCCTTGTAATACATAGGGTAGTAGTATATATAATTTTATTTACATGTGTAAATTAAACATCACTTTGGTTTAGAAAATTGTACTCCTATCATTACAATTCTGGGAATGCAGTCAGTATAAAGAATAATCAACCTACAGGCGAAATGTGTTTCTTTAACGCTGATTTGAAAGAATTGATATTAACTATTGTTTTTATACCTGTTGGTAGCTTATTCCAAGCCAAAGGACCCTGTACAGCGAGCGATCTTTTACCCAGCTCGGTATTTGTCCTTGGTATGTAAAAGTCGTTGCTATTTCTTGTTGTCCTGTCACTTCTAAATCTAACATGTCAGAGGAAAAATCCATGCTGGTAATACATTATTTAATATTTTACAAACTAGTAGTCATAAGTCGTACTGTATTTTTTGGTTCTATATTTAGTCACTCTAATTTCCTTAAAATTGGTGTTGCATGATCGTATTTCTTTGCCTTCCCATCAGTCACCTTTGCCGCTAAGTTTTGGAGTTTTTGTAATTGATGTTGTTGTTTAGACGTAGTGCCCCAGACCTTCAAACAGTAGTTTACTATGCTTAGTGTAAGAGACTGAACGACCATTTTACGCATTTCATTATCAAGTCTGTCTTATATTCTGTTTAGGTAAATTAGTATTCTATTCACTTTCCTGCTGACTTCATTTATGTGAACATCAAAAAGCATGTACTGATCAAAGTAAACTCCAAGGTTTTTTACATGGTCACTTTTTCCAGTAGCATAGCCATTAAAATTTATGACTGTATTATCAGGAATTTGAGAAATGTATTGCCTCGAGCCAAGGAAAGAGTACTGAGTTTTAGATTGGTTTACAATAAATCCATTGGTTTGGAAATAATATTTAGCATTTTCTAAGATACTTTCGCTCTTGAAATTAACATTTGTAATTCTTTCATGGTTCCGGTGATTAGGATTTGACTGTCATCTGCATACTGTGTTAAAAGACAATCCTGTAATGAAACAGATATGTCACTGATATAAATTAAGAAAAGAATTGGTCCTAATATTGATCCTTGTGGGACTCCAAGTTGTACTGGTTTAGAGGAAGATATTTCATCGTTTATTCTTACCGACTGATATTGATTTTCCAAATAATTTTTGAACGAGAACGGGTCGATTTTTAGTTATATACATTTACTAAGTAGGACATCATGGCTAACGCTATCAAATGCTTTAGAGAGATCCAACAATATAAGAAGAGAGAGATTTTTTTCGTCTATTTTACTATACATTTTGCGTTTTTGATGATAAATGATTTTCTTCAAGATATTGCATAAGCTGAACTGAGACTATTTTTTCTAAAATCTTAGATAACACTTGTAGAAGTGATATAGGCCGATAATTTCTGACTGCATCTGGGTTACCGTTCTTCAAAAATGGTATCACATGAGATAGTTTCCAGTTGCCGGGGTATAAACCGGTTACCATGGAGGTGTTCACTATGGTAAAAACTTATCACGGGTAAGGCATCTCGTATGAAACGGAGAGAAATACCATCAGATCCAAACGCTTTTGAGTGAGTCATTCAGATCCCTCACTATCAAGACAACTGTATCTATGTCAACGGGCTGGGGCCTGAAAAAGTTATTAGCGATACCTTGAGGTATAATAGTATCTAAAGTGGGCAGATTTTTATTTGAATTCAAGGTCAGTTGAGAATTTTCGAAGGCCAGTCGACCTACATTTGCAAAATATTCGGTAAATTCTTCTGTTTTATCTTTCTTATCTTTGTCACAATGGATACTGATGTTACTGTTTGTGGCAGGGATCACTTCATGAAAAATTTTCCATTTAGTAGACAAATGACCATGACAGTTTTTAAATTTCTCTTTAAAATGTTCTGCCTTCTTTGTTTTAATAAGTTGATAACTCGTTTTTTATAGTTTTTATAAACATTTCTTAATTCTAGGTTTCATGTATCCTTTTGACTCTTTCATGCAATTCATCTCTTGCTTTCATTTGTATTTTAAGGTCATGACTTATCCAAGGAGCTGGGGGCCGGGTAATTACTTTTGTTACAGATGGGGCATACTCATTTAAACTCTCAACAAAAATATGAGTAAATATAGGAACTTCAATATTTACATTGTCGGTACTTAAAATAGCATTAAGGTCATAGGTTCTATTTAATAGGCTATTACAGAACGTATTCTGACTATAGTTTCTTAAACTACGAAATGTTCTAGTTACAGGCTGTCTTTTTGGTTTTGAAATATCAATTTGTAGTGTTACCATTTCATGATCAACAATAGGACAGGGAACTACTTCAGCTTGGGAAATCATTTCTGATCTGTTTGTGTTGATAACATCTAGCAATGATGAGGTTATATACTTGTAATTCTTGTAGGTTTATTGTTTGCCTGATGTAGGTTTAATTGGTGTATAATTTTGCTTAATTTACTATTGGAGGCTGATAAGTCATCATTAACGTCACCTAGTATGAAAATTGGTTTTTCGCGCAAGGAATCGGCTTTAAAAACAGCCATAATGTAATCGAAAGAGGAGATTACAGCTTTGGGATGGTGGTAAACACATTTAGGGTAATTCTATTAACTTTTAAATCATCTCGAACATAAATACAAGTTCCTCCTCATCCTCTTCCCTGGTCGCAACGATAGATATTAAAATTTTAAATGGTTACAAAACTATCTCGGATACCCGAATCTAGCCATGTTTCACCTATACACAAAATGTCTATTTTTCTTTCTTTTTCATTAACAATTGTACTTCATCAAAATGCGATAATAAAGACTGAGCATTCAAGCGTTCTATAGTTAGCAGGTTTCTCACATCCTTCTCAGTGATAGCGATCCTCACTGTACCTTCTGCAGTGCCATCTTCCTGGTCGTATCCTACGGAGCATAGCGAGGGCATAATCGGCTTTTATGGCCTAAACCATAGCAGCTAGTGCGTCTGATTCTGTGATCATAATAATATGAACTTTGGCTGTGATTATGTTTACCGGACCGGGATTGGTAACTCTGATTTTGTCTGTGTTTTTTGCCGTCATCTTTACGATACTTCTTGAATGCCCCGATTTCTGGTCTGCCCTGAATGCCACTGGTGTCCAGTAACCGATTCCCTGTGTGTAAATATTTATGATGCGAGGGGAGCGTGCTTGCTGATGGAGAGCACTACGTTCTGATTTTGTTTCTATCCACTTATGTGATCTTTTGACGTTCTTCCAGTTATCACAGAGGTTAAAATGCCACCGGACATCAGAATTTACTTAGTAATTCTTGCATATGGATCAAAGGCTTTGCAGTGTCAAAGGTATCGAAAAGTGTGAAGAATTCGAGAACTTAAGAGGGCACTGTGGCTATTACAATTACGTACCTTCCCTAGTATACAAATTAATATCATGCCTGATCTATTACTTTTACCGTTACGCAAAGTAACAATCATTCTCTTCACGCATTCCTTCGGAACCTTTCCCTCATCCAGGTAAACGTTACACACCCTGGTCAGACACTAGAAAACTTTCACTACTGTATCAAAGCATCTTCAATTAATGTACTTATGTATGTATGTACGTATATGTATATCATTCATATCGTGGCTTGCTTTGGTCGGTAACCGCCAGGAAACTTTTCAGTTGAAGAACGTATAAATAATATGCAAAAGTGGTCTTCATGAAATTCATTTGAGAAGGGATCAATAGCATATTAGCTCTAATTATATTTGCGCCATTTTCCAGTGGAATGCAATATCTCTGATCGCAGGCAATTTGCGTGCGACGAATACTTAATGAGAATGTCGAGTGGACATCGTGAAAAATTGTTCTAAAATTTGGCCGCACGAGAAAGAGGACGTGGAATCTCTTTTCGTGTAGATTTACAAGGCGGTATTCCCTGTAGAGGGGTAGTGCCGTCAGTGCACCCCACTCAGCGCACTGTAGGCATTACTGAAAGTTCTTTGCAGCGTCCCTTCGGCCCCTAGTTGGTACAATCCCTTTCATTCCTTACTTTCTGCCCTCTTCTAACAATTGTTTCATAGTGCAAGGTTTTCCTCCTGTTTTACCATTAAAAGCTTTTTACTCTCGATTTCTGTTTTCAGCGCTGAATGACCTCACAATTCCCAGTGGCTTTGGCCTAAATTATATATTCCAATTCCAATTCCTTTACCTCCATTCTCGCTTCTTTTCTTCAGCCTTGCTGTACAAATCCTTAAACTGTTACTTCTTCTTGCATCTGTGGCGTTGTCTCCCAGTTCCACCTTTAGTTCCATGTACTTCATTTTCTGTATTTTCTGGATCTCCTCATCTTGCTATCCAACCACTCCAGCTCCCCCTTTTAGTTTTCTGTAAAAGAAAACTATTCTGTCGGCTTTGTCTGTCCGTCAGCACTCTTTTTCTGTCCGCACTTTTCTGTCCGCTCTCAGATCTTAAAAACTACTAGCCCCAGTAGTTTTTATTTCATTTAAGGTTAAAGTTAGCCATACTTGTCCTTCTGGCAACGATAATGGATAGGTTACCAACGGGGCGTGGTTAATTTTTCTTGGGCCGCGGCTCATACAGTATTATAGGAAGACCATCGAAAGATAAATCTATTTTCGGTGGCCTTGATTATGCGCTGTAGCCGCTGTACAGAAAACTCGATTGCGCCGAAGAAACTTCGGCGCATTTTTTATTCGTTTACTATCTTAAGCACTAAATGGGTGAAAGTGCCTAGTACTTGGTTTCACAGCCCAGATGTCATGAATCAGCCAGTCAATCCATTACTACCCTAATACAATTCAACTTGTATTTTAATATTTACTTACATTTGTATTTATTTATTAATTTGTCATTTATCTGTTTTTCTAATAACTGATCTCCTCTTTCTGTATTTTCCTGTATCTTCTTTTACTTCTTTCGAATGAACACCAAATTCTTTGGAAGCTTGAATTTCAAGTCAGTGGCCCCTGTGCGCGGCTTGTTCCATATGAATAGGAAAGATCTTCTAAATAATAGTAATGATACGGCTACTTTAGATTAGGATGCGTTATGATAGAGGACTGATCCAACCTCCGTTTTTCGTTATAGATGCTTCGATGCTTCTATATCAGCTCATCTACAGCGCGTCTTGAAACCATTAGTGTGATTTTTTAAAAAGAAACCAACATCGTTTTAGGGCTGCATAATTTCTATTCTCGAATCTAAGAAGAAGCTTCTAAGCCTCCGGAAATACTACAAACTTTTAGATGTTAACTTCTGAAATAAAAGTTTCTAAAATGTTTTACCCTGACAATGCAGGAACCTGGTCGCTTGCAATTACATCAAGGATTTTGACTTCAAAGGTTTCTAGTTTCACTCGAAAATTTGATTATGGGTCCGTAGTGTCAAGAACAGCAGTTATTATTATTATTATTATTATTATTATTATTATTATTATTATTATTATTATTATTATTATTATTATTATAAAGAAGATGAACGTTATTCTTATGGAACAAACCCATAGAGGATATTGACTAGAAATTAAAGCTTCCAAAGAACATTATGGTGTTCACTCGAAAGAAGTAACAGAAGGGAATGGGAATACGGTAAGAAGAGATCAGTTATTAGAAAAACAGGTAAATTAACAAACAAATAAATAAAAATATAAGTAAATTATTAAAATACAAGGAGAATTGCATCAGGGTAGTTATCAACCATTTTTGGTATTTACCGATAGTGCGTGAGCAATATCCTAAAACCGAAGACATCATATACGGACAACTTTACTTAATTTTATTGATATTTTATTGATTATTTGTGCACTCAAAGTAAATATGAGATACTTTGTTGAAGTGAAGCAAGAGAAAAATAGGAAATTACTAGGATTAGTTTGGATAATCACTGTGGCCTAGATGTTCACTGTGATGTATAAATGAATGTGGTACTGGCATCAGGTCACATTTAAAATATGAAAATCTTGGATCCTCTCTTTTTGGTCCCGTAGGGGGTTAGTGCCGTCAGTGCCCCTCACGTGGTGTACTGCAGGCATTACTTACGGTCCTTTGTAGCGTTCTTTCTGCCCCTAGCTGTATCCCTTTCATTCCTTTTACTATAATCCGTTCCCATTCTCTTTCTTCCATTTTACTTTCCACTCTCTCCTGACAATTGTTTGAAGGTGCAACTGCAAGGTCTCCCTCCTGTTACACTTTTCAAACCTCCTTTGCTCTCAGTTTCCCTTTCAACGCTAAATGACTTCATTGGTCCCAGCGCTTGGCCTTTGATCCACTCTCTATATTCCATTCCATTGCAAGGAATACATCTTAAACTAGAACTTATCCTGGGGCACAACATTCTACCCTGATTCTACCTAACCAATAGAAGGGAATCTTCGCTCTCTAGAACTCTCCCCTCAGTATATTAATAAATAAATATTATTTTTTGTAGCTGGGCTCTTAAGGAGCAGGTTTGGTTACAACTCTGACACTAGTCCTGAATAATCAGGTATAACAAGTAATACATTCCCATTAACGACCAAAGATGCATGAAAATGTAAGGACTAAAAAGTACATTCATTGACCTTTGGCGACAACAGCATCATCAAAGAGAGAGAGAGAGAGAGAGAGAGAGAGAGAGAGAGAGAGAGAGAGAGAGAGAGAGAGAGAGAGAGAGAGAGAGAGAGAGAGAGAGAGAGAGTGCAGTGCCATAGCTGCGTTGAAAAGAGAGAGAGAGAGAGAGAGAGAGAGAGAGAGAGAGAGAGAGAGAGAGAGAGAGAGAGAGAGAGAGAGAGCTTACAGACCTTACAGTTCGTTCGGGTTGCCCTCAGTGTGAGGCACCTTTGATGTCTACCGGTATATTTTGCATCTTCCAGTCTTGGATGGTCTGGGATGCATCTTAGATATTTGTCGAGCTTATTCTTAAACACATCTACGCTCACTCCTGTTATGTTCCTCAGATGAGCTGGTAGCGCATTGAATAGACGCTGCATTATCGATGCTGGTGCGTGGTGGATTAATGTCCTGTGTGCTTTCCTTAGTGTTCCTGGTATAGTTTTTGGCACTATTAATCTACCTCTGCTTGCTCTTTTGATATTTTTAGCTCCATGATGTTTTCAGTAATTCCTTCTATCTGTTTCCATGCTTGGATTACCATGTAGCGTTCTCTTCTCCTTTCAAGACTATATAAATTTAAGAATTGTAGTCTTTCCCAGTAGTCAAGGTCCTTAACTTCTTCTATTCTAGCTGTAAATGACCTTTGTACACTCTATTTGTGCAATATCCTTTTGGTAGTGTGGGTACCATATTATATTGCAATATTCAAGTGGAGTACGTTCGTACGTTTTATAAAGCATAATCAGCTATAGCTGCATTTGAGAGAGAGAGAGAGAGAGAGAGAGAGAGAGAGAGAGAGAGAGAGAGAGAGAGAGAACGCAGTGGCATCGCTGCAAGTCCCAAACATATACGCTTACGCTGAAAAATTAAAATCTTTCTTTCAAGAGCAAAGGCCAACGGGAGGGGAAGCCTAATGCCCACTCTTGCTCAGGAGCAGAAAGCATCAACAAAAGGGAAACGGAGATAGAAAGGGAGAGTTTATCCCGAAGGAGTCAACACCACATAAATGCTAATGCAAACCGCCAAGTGTGAAAATGAATGCTTATGTGTTAGTGCTTAAGTATACGGAGTGGGTACAATCTATACAAAGACGCGTATACAACATGCAATAAATAATGTGTTTGGGTAAGCTTATCCAGTTACATTTTCATGCATCTTTGGTCATTTTTGGGAGTGTATTAATTATTGTACCTGATTATTCAGTACTAGTGTCAGGGGTGTGACCAAACCTGCTCCTTAACAGTCCAGCTACAAATATTAATATTTATTTATTCATATATTGAGGGGAGAGTTCTAGAGAGCGAAGATTCCCTTCTATTGGTCAGGTAGAATCAAGGTAGAATGTTGTGCCCTAGGCTAAGTTAGGTTAGGATGTATTCCTTGCAACGGACCGGAATATAAAATTTAGGCCAAAGGCCAAGCGCTGGAACCTATGAGGTCATTCAGTGCTAAAAGGGAAACTGAGGGTAAAAAAGGCTTTAAAGGCGTAGCAGGAGGAAAACCTCACAGGAGCACTATGAAACAATCGTCAGGAGAATGTGGAAAGTGAGATGGAAGAAAGAGAATGAGAACGGAGGTGTAGTGAAAGGAAAGAAAGAGGTGCACTTAGGGACAGAGGGAATTCTACAAAGAACCATAAGTAATGCCTGCAGTGCACCGCATGAGGTGCACTAACAGCACTATGCCCCTACGGGCAGGATGGATTCCTTGAACTTCCATTGCACCATATTTTGGGTACAGCTCAGGAGCATATCTGTGCTTTTCTGTAATCATGTTGACTGGTGACCACTGCCATATTTCTTTCTGCATTTTATTCATTCTCCATGGGGGAATCAGTTGCATTTTATTATTATTAGGTTTTTCTTAGCTGTAACCCTTTCATTTCTTTTCGTTCCGGTTCATATTCTTTCTTCCATCTTGCTATCCATCCTCTCTTAACAATTGTTTCACAGTGGGGGTAAATTTCCCTCAACTTGGCCTTTCTGAATTTTATATTCCTAATCTTATTCTGAAAATCTGCTGACGAAGAAATACTGAAAAATTTAATGTTATTTTTTAGGAAGCGAGTTTAGTGCCATCAGTTAAAACCTCAGAGATGGTGCAGAAAGAAGGATAGTTTTAAAACATTGAAAAGGTAAAGAGGAAAGGAACTACTGGAATATAAGAGAGTCTGTTGTGCCGGGATGGAGAGTGGCTGCTTCAACAATAAATTTCTTGCTGGTGGTGTTTAATTTTCTCTGTCGACATGAGTAATGATACTGAGAAGGGGAGCAGAAGATTTCAGATAAAGAGAGATAAATGTTCGGAGGGATAAGGATGGAGATGATGGCTAATGAGGGGATAACTTTTGCTGATTTTACTGAAAGTGTTTAAGCTCTGTCGTTTGTGAGCAAAGATTTCAGGACATTATAAAATCGTATTTCAGTAGCTGAAGAGTGACCACTGGTGTTATAATTTGCAAATGTATTCAGTAGCTGAGAGTGACCAAGAACAATAATTATATGTATTGTGAAGTGAGAGGTCTGTGATTGTTACTGAATGTTTTTTGAATGACATAAGATTTGGTTTTCTCAGCTGAAGCTACAGGATACTTTCTAAAGGCATTTATCGATATTATATATATATATATATATATATATATATATATATATATATATATATATATATATATATATATATATATATATATATATATATATATATATATATATATTATATATATATGACTTTTTATCACATCACCGTGATTCATATTCAATCAGTAAGCTACAAACGTCCTTTAATATCCATTCGCTCTACTTCGGAAATAATATATTTTCATATATGTTTTGAAGGGGAATTTTTAGTTGATAATAAGTTCGTCATCCCGTGGGCTTTGAATCAGCGAAGACAAGAACTCAGGACTACAGTGGTTTGCATTTCAACCCACTCGGCTAAGCATATATATATATCCAATATATATATATATATATATATATATATATATATATATATATATATATATATATATATATATATATATATATATATATATATGTGTGTGTGTGTGTGTGTGTATAATGTGTGTGTGTGGATGTGTGTATAAGCACACACTCTCACACACACGCGTATGTACATACAAACCTACATGCCTTTAGATAGTATTTGTAGGTTCAGCTGAGAAAATCAAATCTCGTGTCATTCATATGAACCAATCAGCAACAATCAGTAATAATCACATACTTGTTTTTCACGAATACATAATTTCCCAAACTTTCAGCTGCACTTTCAGTATCAGCAAAAGGAAATTAAAATTCCGAAGTCGTGAAATCTTCTGCTCACAAAAGACAGAGCAAATTAAACAATAACAGCAAGCATTCAGAAAATACCTTCTCTCTCTCTCTCTCTCTCTCTCTCTCTTCTCTTCTTTCTCTCTCTTTCTCTCTCTCTCTCTCTCTCTGTCTTCTTTTAAACAATAATACTAAGTCTTCAGAATCATCTTCCAAAAAACAGTAATGACTCTCTTCTCTCCCTCTCTTCTCTCTCTCTCTCTCTCTCTCTGAAATGATCTCTCTCTCTTTCTGTGTAACTTTCATCTTCATCTCTACATAATTTCTTACATAATTAAAATTTTTCATCTATCTTCATTTCGGTAGTCTCTATCTTATTTGATCCCCTTCTCAGTATCATTGTCTGTGATTTGTTCCGCATCGGTTCTACCTTCTAATCGTTTCCATTTATCAGATGTAAATTCCATCACAACACACACACACACACAACACACTGGGTGAAAAAATATATATATATATATATATATATATATAGAGGAGGTCTTGTTTTTGATATATATATATATATATATCAAATATATATGGCGATGGTATGCTTATATATATATATATATCATTGGGAATATAAGGTTCCTGAGACACTGATACTATATAGCTTCTGGGTAAGGAGCTGAACTGATATATTAAATATCTTTTCAACAATTTTTATTGTAAGTACTGATATATGAGTCAAATATAAATTTGTATATCTTTTAAATAATGTTTATATATATATAAAGCACTGGGTATATATATGATATTAATTTGTGTGTTTTTATTCTTGTCTGTATGAGTTAAAGTGAAATTTTCTTTTAAACGTGTTTCGATATAAAAAGAATTGAAAATTTCTACCAAAATTCCTTTTCAGATACCCAGTGCATTCCTCAACACTGCTATGTCACGCTAACAGTTCTTTGGATACCAGTATAATTATGCAAATGAGAACTTATCAGCGTAAGAGTGCATTTACACAATAATATTCGACTAAAAAATCCATGTTTTGTTGAAGACTCCATTTAAAACGCCCCTAGACTAGTACAGCATATACGTATACTACTCTCGGAGTTTTTGAGAATTAAAATCAGTCTGTTCTTCAGAGGATTTCCATCAGATTATTTCTTGTGGCTTGCCATTTTTCCCTTCCACTTCTCGTTGATCTTCATTTATTTTGTATAATTTTGAATCATACTCTTTACTTGTGTGTCATTCTGTTAAGAAAACAGTTGACAAACGGTAAAACATTCTTTTTCTAAGATATTCATTTTTGAAGTTATTGTTTTCTCTGATTTCAAAGGCATTCATCATTAAGAAATACTTGATTTCTTTTATAAACAAAATTATTTTCCCTGATGTCATTTCCTGCACTGTCTTATTTCCTTCGAAGTGGGACGACCAGAAAGGAGGTTTGTTCCGCCTCGGCTCCTGTCTTCTTATCTCCCTCTAGGATCAGATGAAGATTACATCCCAACCCACCGTTGGGAATAAACTGGGTGAAAAAATGGAGAGGAAATATCAGAGATATCTCCCTTAGAGAGAGGAAATAGTAGGTAGTGAGTATTGGTTACATCAAAGAATAGGAAGAGAGATGGCGATGGTATGCTTGCAAGGTCATGTTATATTATCAGTGGGAATAAGGGTTTCCTGAGACACAGATACTGTGAAGCTTCTGGGGAAGGAGCTGAATTGAAGCAATTGTTTTTCCACTACTTTTATGCTACCAAACAGCTCCCTTAGATGTGTCCTATTTTATACTGAAACCAAAAGTACAATTTTGCAAAATGATTTGTGGATTTAACCCTCTTAATTTTGTTGATGCATTCATTTATCATTGACTTTTTGTACAAGTAGTTTTATAGGTTGAAGTATATAGCCTATTCATTTTCCATTTGCTTATGATACAACTACTTTCATGAATTAAAGTCTGAAGTGGTTGGTTTAACCCTCTTAATGTAATAAACTCATCCACAGTTAGTAGAATCTAACAGCATCCTTCGTGCACAGTTTTGGATGATGTTGCAATATTCGTCCATTGCTATTGGAGATGTTTTCTTGTCCTCTCTCTTTATTTATCTGCTATTGTCTCCCCATGTTCCCCTTTCTCTCTCCTTTATCCTCTTTCTCCCCTTAACATCGTTACCTTTATCGTCTATTTAATATCTATTGTCGTGATGAATTAAAATCTTTATTTCTCTCTTCCCTTTAAAGTTCTTAACTGCAACCCTTTTCATTCTTTCTTCTCTACCACTTCATATTCTCTTTCTTCCATCTTACTTTCTTCAACCCTCTCCTAACAGCTGTTCCATAGTGCAACTGCAAAAGGGTTTCCTCCTGTTACACCTTTCATGCCTTTTTACTCTCAATTTCCTTTTCAGCGCTGAATGACCTAATAAAAATTTAGGCCTTTGGCCTAAATTTTGCATTCTATTCCATACAGTCAGACAAATGAGTGCCAAAGGGGAAAGAAGCTATATAAATTATAAAATCAAAGATGTAAATTATTATTATTATTATTATTATTATTATTATTATTATTATTATTATTATTATTATTATTATTATTATTATTATTATTATTATTATTATTATTATTCAGAAGATGAACCCTTATTCATATGGAACAAGCCCAAAGGGGCCAACGGCTTGAAATTCCAGCATCGAAAGAATATGGGGTTCATTTGAGAGAACTTAGAGAAGATAGCAGGAAATACAGAAAGAAGAGATTAGTCATTAGAAAAGAAAAAAAAAAGATGCATTAGTAAACAGATAAACAAAAGGATAAAAGCATAGATAAATTATTAAAGTGCAAAGTGAAATGTTTTAGGCTAGTAATGTATTGCATTTTCTCTTGAACGTTTGAAGACGGGCTTGCTTTTGAGACTCAGGGCAACTCTTGGCGAACCCTAATTGACCGACCTTCTGCATGGATTGTGTCAGGGCCTACAAGGCAAAAGAGTGGGTGACTAGATTTAACAGGTAATTCACATAGTATTACCGTATTTCCCTGTCGCTTTTAGCTGAGAAATAGACCGAATATGAGTAGGCTATGCATAACTGAAAGGGTCTGTTGTATGTTACAGAACTTTCAGTGCATTTTCTTTTTTATTTTTTTTACTTGAATCATGTTTAAGGATAGTGATCTTGAAAGTGGTCTTATTTGTTTTTGTTATATATTGTGTATTTTAGATAGAAATAGTGGGAATATGAGTGGTCTAAGCCTAACTGAAAGTGTCTTCTGTATATTACAGAACTTTTTATGTATTTTTTCTATATTTTTTTACTTGAATCATGTTTAAGGATAATTATTTTCAAAGTGGTTTTATTTTATTTTTTTATATTATGTAATGATCATCAATGTGCTTACTATTGTGAGTTAACTGTTTGCTTTGCATTTCTTTAGGGCCCTACTTCTTCTTAGTTGTAGGTTGCCTGTTCCAAAAGCCGAATGATTTTTGCCTTGGGAATCTGATATTATTTCTACCTATTTTGCCTTTTACTTCACGCCCATTAGTCTCCTGCGTCAGGAGAATGATATGCAAACTCACAGAGAGAGAGAGAGAGAGAGAGAGAGAGAGAGAGAGAGAGAGAGAGAGAGAGAGAGAGAGAGAGAAATATTAGACTGATATTTAAGAAACACTGCAGGCTTGAGGCCATGGTTTCTCTATTTATTTTCAAAATTCCTCAAATGTTGTTGAACTCTCGTCATAATGAAGTCAAAAGCTATATTTGAGTGTGATTTCTTGATGAGTTATTGCAACCTGTTTTAAGTCATTTGTCCTTCCTTTACTGGAATACTGTTCTTTGATGTGGATGTCTGCTTCTGCCAGAGATTTGTCTCTTTTAGATAGAGTGGTTCTTGGTGGTAGGTTTCTGTTTCCTGACTTTCGTAGTTATGACTTGGACCGTCGACGGATGGTCTCTTGTTTGTCACTTTTCACAAGTTGTATTTTGAAAGAGATCTTTCACATTCACAATTGATCCCTGATCCCCTTTTCCTGACGAGAGCGACAGGATTTGCTGAACAGCAGCACCAATATCCAGTAAATTTGCCTTGCTGTCGAAGCTCTGAGTTCCAGAGGTCCTTTATTCCTCTCACCGCTGGACTCTGGAACAGCCTCCCAGAGGATGTCGTGCAATTGGAACCTCAAAATCTTGAGCGAAGATGCAATGCCTAATTATCCTAAAGCAATTCTTATGTTTTATAATTTACTTAAATTTTTATCTATTCATTTGTTAATTTATTGTTTTTTTTTCTTTTCTAATAACTGATCTCTTCTTTCTGTATTTCCTTTTACCTTCTGTTACTTCTTTCGAGTGAAACGCTATATTCTTTGGAAACTTGAATTACAAGTCAATGGCCTCTTTGGCCTTGCTCCATATAAATAGTGTTCATCTTCTGAATAATGATAATGATGATACATAGATATGAATTTTACCATCTGGTGATATGTTATAATATAATCATTGTAAAGTTTATGTAAAACAATACTGCCTCGGATTCAGATATTTCGGCCGTAGATAAAAACTCATGATAAAATTGAAACGAATATATACATTGCTCAGAACCCATGCATTAAAAAGAACGGCCCCAACTGCATTATATTAACACATTTTGCTTAGTCATGACATTTCGCATTGGATGCGTTTAATTGGTTTCATTCAACTAAATCGTGCATTACAATCAAATGTCCTGGATTGATGAATTTTTTTAAGGCCGTTATTTTAATTGAAGTTCAAGTTCCCTCGTGAAATATGGAGGCTCTCGTCTATTTCATTATCTTTCATTTCATACTGAAATTAAGGCAGTACATCTGCTTTTATTTCTTAATTCTAATGAATACTTAATAGCATTTTGTATGATGTTATATATGATGGTATATATATATATATCGATATATATATATATATATATATATATATATATATATATATATATATATATATATATATAAACATATGCATACACTAAAAGGCATAGTTTATTGGAAGACAATTTTCGTTAAAAGTCAATTGCTTTTTTGGCGCCAAAAGTTTTCTGCGAGAAGGAATCATCATATGGTCGGATTTTTTTCAAGATTCTCATACGTCAGTCTTGTTTTCTGTAACGACAGCTGTTTGACCAATCCCTGAGATAGTCAAGTGACTACTGCCTTACAATTTGGGTTTACAATAATTTCGTCTCTCCATGCGGTGGGAAAAGTAGACCTAAACTGTGATTGGACCAGGGATTTGGTAAAAGGATGATCCACTTTTTTATATATATATATATATATATATATATATATATATATATATATATATATATATATATATATATATATATATATATATATATATATATATATATATATATATATATATATATATATATATATGTGTGTGTATAAATAATACATGGGAACGTGTTTATAGAGAAATATAATTTCTAACTCATATACGGGATATATATATAGTTAGAGTATATATATATTATATATATATATATAGGATATATATATATATATATATATATATATATATATATATATATATATATATATATATATATGTATCACGTGATCAGTAACACAATGTAAAACCATGTCCATGGATGTGTATTTATATTGCATATGTGATTAGGATACACGTAAATCATTTTGTAGTTAATTTGCATTTTTCCATATATATCCCTCTGCTAAGTTTCATGTTCTCTCTGTATTTCCCCTCTTAGGCTATCGATCTTTTCTTTTCACATTTTTCAAAAAAGAATTTCTTTGTCAACAGACCAGTTTTATTTCTACACTATGAAAAGCATCGTGCAAGGGAAGATGCAATCACCCTGCCTTAGACACGAATATCTTCTGCAGTTCTCACTTGATTCAGTGGGCAAAATCTCTCACACAGTGTTCTCCTCGTTTCCACTGGAAATAATTCACATCAGGTCCCAACAAGGTCGTGATCTCTTGTTAGGGATTTCGGAGATGATACCAATTCGACTCACCCCGGTGGGGGAGGGTGGGGAGCGTAGAGCCTTCAGTGTACCTCACACGGTGCTCCTTAGGCATTACTTGAGGTTCTTTGCAGCGTCCCTTCTTCGACCCCTAGCTGCAACCCCTTTCATTCCTTTGGCTGTACCTCTTTCATATTCTTTTTCTTCCATTTACTTTGCAACCTCTCCTGGCAATTGTTGATTAGTGCAAATGCGAGGTTTTCCCCCCGTTTCACGTTTCAAACCATTTCGCTCTTAATTTCCCCCTCGGTGGTGAATGACTTCATAGGTCCCAGCGCTTGGCCTTTGCCCTGAATTTTATATTCAGCTCCACTTAAATTCGCCAGCTTGAATATTCGGAAGCACTGGAAAATTCATTCACTTTTTGAGAAATAACGAACTTGGTTGATGCAACAAGATTTTCCTTCTATTTTTGCTAGATGGTCTAAATCTTTCCATTTTTCTTAAAGAATAAGGAATTTGAAACGTCTTTCTTGAAGATTAATGTCTGGGAAATGAGTGGAGAGTTCTTTCTCTCCTCTGTTTTCAATCTTAGTCCCTAATCAGAGAGAGAGAGAGAGAGAGAGAGAGAGAGAGAGAGAGAGAGAGAGAGAGAGAGAGAGAGAGAGAGAGACTCAGCTTGAAAGACAAAAGATTTAAAGTTTTGCAAAATCCCTGGAAAATGACAAAGGTGGTATAAGATTTTCCGAGACAAAATCCAGTTAGCTTCGACACCTGTGTTCAAGTGGATGTTGTAGCTTAAAAAAAAAAAAAAAAAAGCCTAAAATGTGAACAAAAGAAGTAGAAACTGTGCATGAGAAAAGCACAATTCTACAATACTGTTCTCCGGTGTGGATGTCTCCTTCTGCCACAGGTTTCTCTTTTATATCTTGTAGACAGTTTGGTTCGTGGTGGTAGGTTTCTGTTTCCTAGTAGCAGTTATGACTTGGACCATCGATGGATGCTCTCTTGTTTGTCAGTTTTTCATACGTTGTATTTCAACAGAGATCTTTCACATGCAAAACTGATCCCTGATCCTCTTCTCTTCCTGAGAGCGACCACATTTACTGAAAAGCAGCACCATTAAGCAGTAAATGTGCCTTGTTGTGGAGCTTCCCAGTTCCAGAGGTCCTTTATTCCTCACACCGTTGCACTGTGGATGATGTGCATCCACAGTCCAACGGATGTTGTGTAGTTGGACCTTCAAAAGTTCAAGCGAAGATGCAGTGCATCAGTACCCTAGAGCAATTTTCCTCGTATTTGAATAATTCACTAACATTTTTATCTATTTATTAATAATATGTAAATTTATTTTTTCTTTTCTAATAACTGATCTCGTCTCATTGTATCTTCTATTACCTTTTGTAACTTCTTTCAAATGAAAACAAACTAAAAACCGTTCGAAAGAGGCAACGAACCAAATGGGCTTGCTTGTCTCTATACCCTATACTAGTCGGGAAAAGATGCCCAACTTTTTAAGACAGTTTTTTATTCTTCACACACACACACACACACACACACACACACACACACACACACACGCAAAAAAAAAAAAAAAAAAAAAATTTAGATCTCGGCGGAGGTTTCTTAGGCGCATTCGAAGTAAACAGTACAAATGACGTCACTTGTAAAATAATCAAGGCCAAAAAATATATCTTTCTTTCGGTGGTCTGAATAATGGTGTATGAGCCGCAGCCCATGAAACCAAAACCACTACACGGTTGTGGCCTATCCTATATAGTTGCCAGAAGCACGATTATTTTAACTTTTTTTTTAAATAAAATAAAAACTTCTGAGGGTAGAGGGCTGCAATTTGGTATGTTTAATGATTGGAGGGTGGATGATCAACATACCAATTTGCATCCCTCTAGCCTCAGTAGTTTTTAAGAACTGAGGGCAGACGGAAAAAAAGTGCGGAAGGAATAAAGTGCGAGGGGAGAGACGAAGCCAGCACAACAGTTTTCTTTTTCCAGAAAACTAAAAAAGGATCGCGACCTCGGTTTGCCGAATAACTTTATTAGATTGAATTAAAAGGGAGATTTTATTTGGTCCTCTTGGATTCCAATTCCTTAAACTCGCTTTTCTTATCTAAGAATGGAGAGAGCCCAAGATTCTCTCTCTCTCTCTCTCTCTCTCTCTCTCTCTCTCTCTCTCTCTCTCTCTCTTGAATTGATTTTCTCTCTCTCTCTCTGGACCTATCTTGTCTCTCTCTCTCTCTCTCTCTCTCTCTCTCTCTCTCTCTCTCTCTCTCTCTCTCTCTGAATCTAGACCTCTCTCTCTCTCTCTCTCTCTCTCTCTCTCTCTCTCTCTCTCTCTCTCTCTCTCACTGCATGCGAGTTTTTCTTAAAACAGAATGAATGATCTTAAACAAAACCTTTTCACTAAATAAACTACTGGAAGTAAATCACTCTTCCTCCACCAACGCCATCTCTCTTCAAGGGAATCAGTTAGCCGTTGCAGACACTCACTCCGCCTTACCCTCCTTCCGTTCTATAATAAACCAAGTAAAAAATGTGCCGAAGTTTCTTCGGTGCTGTCGAGTTTTCTGTACAGCGTATAATGCTGTATGAAAATCTCAGCCACAACCCATGAAACTCTCAGCGGCGGCCCATGAAGGTTTCAGCCACGTCCCGGTGGTGGGGTGTGTTGTTGGTACCCATAGCGGTGCCAGGCACACGATCAAGGCTAACTTCAGCCTTAAAAAAAATAAAAACTACTGGGACTAGAGGGCTTCCATTTGGTGTGTTTGATGATTGGAGGGTGGATGATCAACATACCAATTTGCAGCCCTCTAGCCTCAGTAGTTTTTAAGGTCTGGGGCAGACGGACAGACAAACAGACATCTCGATAGTCTTCTTTTACAGAAAACCAAAACCTAATCTTCTGCAAAGGATCATCAAATCAACTTATAAAGATGTGTTCTGTCAAGCCTAAAATGTGGTTGAAAGTTTTTATGCTCGATTTTGAGTTTAAAAGAAAGAAGACAGGAACACAATTGTAAGGCATTACTGCCATAAAACAATTCTCCTTGTATTTTGATCATTTACTTACATTTTTATCTGCTTATTTATTGACTTGTTAATTATTTTCTTTCTAATAACTGATCTCTTCTTTCAGTATATCCCATTTCCTTCTGTTACTTCTTTCAAATGAAAACCATATGCTTTGGAAGCTTGAATTTCAAGTCAGTAGCCGTCTGGGGTGGTTCCATATGAATAAGGGTTCATCATCTGAATAATAATAATAATAATAATAATAATAATAATAATAATAATAATAATAATAATAATAATAATAATAATAATGTGCAGCTATTTGTATTGCGTAGGGATTAGTAGGTTCAAGAATCTAGAAAAAAAGAACCCTTTTGTCTGCTTGAAGGAAAGCTAAACTATTGTAGATGGTCCTTGAAATTTCTGTATGGAAATGAAACAAATATGTATATTTTCAGAATTTGTAAATGATATTGACTAATAATAGAAACAAAAATCCCAGTAATTCAATCACATAAAATACGGGAAGAGAGAACCTCTGCTGGAGCTGGATTGATATCATTATATTATAACCAGAACATTATATATATATACTGTATATATATATATATATATATATATATATATATATATATATATATATATATATATATATATATATATATATATATATATATATATATATATATATATATATATATATATATATGAATATATATATACATATATATATATATATATATATATATATATATATATATATATATATATATATATATATATATATATATATATATATGTTATATATGTGTGTGTATGTGTGTGTATATATATATATATGAGAGAGAGAGAGAGAGAAAGAGAGAGAAAGTTATATGTTTCAAATCCATCTTCGATTAAGCTACATGTTTTATCAGCCAATCTAGTTTCATCTACTTATATAGTAATGCGTTTTATTTTTACGTTAGTAATAAAAAAGGGTCTTCTTGTGATCATATCTAATATATTATATACAACGTATGACTGGTTTTATTTTTGAATATATATTCATAGACAATCGGCTTTTTTGTTCATAATATTAAGATGAATCGATTATTTGACCACACCTCATCTCTTTACAAAGACCATCTTCAAAATGCATGATGAAATTCAAGCTACATGTTTTATCAGTACCTATCTAGTTTCATCTGCTGATTTAGTAATGTCCTTTCGTTTTTATCTCTGTTAGGAACCAAAACTGGGTCTTCTTGTGATTATATCTCATTATTTTGTGGAAAATATGCTGTCTAAATGATTTTATTTTGAATATATATTCAGAGACAATCAAATTTTTAGGTTTATAATGTTGATATGAATCGATTATTCAGCCACACCTCATCTCTCACCCACATGAAGCCATATTTTTTAGCCCCAAAATGCTGGTGAAATTACCTTTTTCTGTGTTTAATTCTCTCTCTCTCTTCTCTCTCTCTCTCTCTCTCTCTCTCTCTCTCTCTCTCTACTCTCATTCTCATTTGAATTCCTCACATTATAGAACTTCATTTTTTACGAACTTCCATTCTCCATTAATCTTGTGATAAATATTCACATTTACGAACTTCATTCACATTTAATTTCTCTCTCTCTCTCTCTCTCTCTAACTAAATTTATTTCACATTTACGAACTTCCAACACTGAAGGATATTTTTCAGTCTCCATTTGAATTCATTCACATTATACAAACATCCATTCACATTTAACATACTAACATAGAAAATATTCCTTTTTCTAAAATTAACGAACTTCCATTCACATTAACAAACTCCATTCTCTCTCTCTCATTAACGAACTTCTCCTTCTCTCTTCTCTCATTAACTAACTTCCATTCACATTAACGAACTTCTCTCATTAACGAACTCCATCTCTCTTTGAAATTCACATTAACGAACTTCATTCACATTTACTTAACTTTTTTAGTCTCCATGAATTCATTCACATTAAAAATATTCACATTTCTCTGTGTGAACTTCCATTCACATTCTTCTCTCATTTACTCTCTCTCGATTTTCTGCACGTTCTCTCCTCTCATTAACGAAGGATCACATTAACGAGCTCATACACATTAACGAATTTTCTCCATTAATAAGTTTTTTCTTCATTCACATTAAATTTTATTCACATTTTCTGTGGTGTCCATTATCTGTGTGTGTGTGTTCAACACATTTACGAACGATTTTCCGTACACATAACGTCTTCTTTTTTGCTTCTTCAGAATGATTCAGTTACTTTTCATTGATATCTTTTAAACTGCTCTTTGGTCATGTTTGAGTAATTTCCCCTGATTTTGTTTCTCTGATTTCCTGGAAGCCTCAGGCACTAAAGCATGAAGTTGGCTGTAGTGGAATGCGGACAGAAACATTCGATTTCATTCACACATTTGTGCGTGAGTGTTTTTGGCTACTCTTTTGAAATATTCTTTTCTGTCATTCTTGTCACATTGGCGAATTGCAGGCTTGTATCTGCGTTAAGAAGTTTGCACATACAAACTTCCATTGTGAACTTCCATACACATTAACGAACTTCCATTCACATTATGGGAACTTCCATATTAACGAATTAACGAACTTCCATGCACATTAACGAACATGAAAGTCTAAACACTACTCACATTGAACACATAACATAAGCCGTTTAAAATTTATCAATATTGACAGCCGGTGAAAAGTTCTGGGCCAATGTTAACGCAGCATTCCGTGACCATATTTAGGGAATTCCGATATATATCGGAAGTTGCCAACTCGATCAGTGACCCTGAACTTTGTCAGAAAATTTATGACACTTCAATCACCTCCGTGGTCCTTGTTAATACTATACACCTCAAGAGCTGCATTATTTTCTTTATTAATTATCAAATCATCTCTCCAACCATTTACCAATTTATATTTACTGATCACTCATTAACTTTTCTAACTGCTTTACTTTATTTTACAATATTTTGTTTTAAATAAGTTCACCCCATTCACATTTACAAATACCGTGAATGCCTATTTAGCCTCTCCTTAAGCTCAAAACCTTTTCTCACCTTCCTGAAATATTTACTTAACTATTAAATGATTTTGGTTTGTTCCTTTTATCCTCTCTTTCAGTTCAAAGCCTTTTCCCGTCTTTCTGAAATATTTAATTCTTGAACATCTGAACAGCTTGTTCCATTTTAGCCTCTCGTTCTGCTCAAATCCTTTTCTCCCCTTCCTGAAATGTTTACTTCTTTAAAATCCAAATGACTTGTTCCCAAAATGGCATATATTAGAGTCACAAAGTTCACTTTCATTCAAGCGTGCATTTTTGCGTTGAATTCCGTTTTCTTTTACAAGTGACCCATGAATTCGAGTTTAGGAGACTAAACCATTATTTCCCAGGTCCTTCGGGGAGTTAATGAGAGGTAGACAATGCAATTTTGCTTGTGGTAAAGCTCGCATGCGAGTGAGATGAAGGGAAAGCAATAATTGGGGGCTTTTGGTTAAGGAGAATTGGGAGAGTATAACAGCAGGTTTATGGGGTTGTGGTTATGGGACGTTTATACTAATGATGCGAAAGGAAGAGTTCGAGAAATAAGGAGTATTCATTTTAATATGCTGACATCAATATATTAATAAAATGAATCTCTCTCAAATTCTCTCTCTCTCTCTCTCTCTCTCTAAGAAAAGACTCTCTCTCTCATTTGATGAGATACCTGTAGAAGGGTTTTTTTAACCGTAGGTGTGAAGTCAGTGCTGGAGCATATAAACAAAAAGTTTTTTTATTTTATTAATTCTTTTAAAATTTTGTATTACTTTTTGAACCTTCCTTTATTTCGTGTTAATATAGTTTTGAAGTGGAATGATGTTTTTGATTTACAAATAAAAAGTATGGGAACATTCGGCACGATATAATCTCTCTCTCTCTCTCTCTCTCTCTCTCTCTCTCTCTCTCTCTCTCTCTCTACACAGTTACACACACAAATGACACTCTTCAACATTTCTAGTCACACACTTACAAATTCACCTAAATCATCTCACCATGAACAGAAAAAAAACATTGTTTT
>NW_027100719.1:1508377-1520877 GCF_040412425.1 Macrobrachium rosenbergii | reverse complement strand
AGATTATGGTGCTCATTTGAAAAAATAAATTAAGATAGTTAATAAATAAATACAGAAGGAATTAATAATTTTTAAAAAAATAAAATTAACTTATTTTAATAAATAAATATTGAAAAATATAAATTAATTTTTAAAGTACAACAAGGAGGGAGGCTTGTTTCCAATGGTGTAAAATTTGAACCTTCTGGAACTTGAAGTTTTTGAGGTTCATTTGCACAACATATATAGGTGGCTGTCCAGCAAATCAGTCCAGCAGTGTGAGAAAATAAATGACCTCTGGAAACATGTAACTATTTTTACAGTATCACATTTACTGAATTATAGGAGCTGCTGTCCAGCAAATCTGAACACTCTTGACAGGAAAAAGATGCTTATTTTGGAAATTTTTCTTGTAACTCGGAAGAAAATTGTAACATTTCGTTCTTGTAGTCTACGATACAGCGGTCTGGTCTTCTTAACAAAATCCAGTTATTTTCAGATATACAGATTTAAATTGATATTTAACATTGCTCTCTCTCTCTCTCTCTCTCTCTCTCTCTCTCTCTCTCTCTCTCTCTCTCTCTCTCTCTCACACACACACACACACACACACACACACAACAATCTCATACATAAATTAGACGAAACTTAGAGACCACGTTAACATGTTTTACTATGTAAATATATTTTTATTGTTTTTTTTTCTGGAGGTGGGCCTGATATCATCTTGTAAGAAAGGCAACTAGGGGGAGACATTTGATCATAGCCTAACCCTTAATGAAATTTCACCGTCATTATTTATTTTTCTTATTAGTAGTTTTCTTTTCATGTAGTTATGTGGTAAGTTATGAAAGCAGTAAATATTATTAGAATGATTTGGTCTTGATTGGAGCAGTAAACTTTGACATTAGCCTACTTCTTTTCTTAGTATTTAATCATTTTGCTCTATCTATCTTTGTATTATTATTATTATTCAGAAGATGAACCCTATTCATATGCACCAAGCCAACAGGAGCCATTGACTTCAGATTCAAGCTATCAAAGAATATGGTGTTCATTCGAAAGAAGTAACAGAAGGTAATGGGAAATACAGAAAGAGGAGATCAGTTATTAGAAAAACAGATAAATTAGCAAATTAATAAATAAATAAAAAAGAAAGTAAAATATTGAAATACAAGTTGATTTCATATTCGTAACGTGTCGAATTTTCTTGTGCTGGAGCCTGTGATCAGGTGTGGAGAAATGTGATCAGAAGAAAAATGATAATCAGTGTTGATGGAATTTAGACTCGTGGGTAAATTATCTACATCAAAGCTTAGAGTCTGATTTTATTATCATAATTTCCTTTTGTAATCAAGGGGAGGAACGATCTCTTATTCTCCAGTTCTGGAAAAGAAATTATTTGAGCATTGTGGATGGTTTATCATCATCTATATAACTTCAGAATTGCCAATGTTGATTGGCTTTATCGATCATTACTGTTCATTGTTCATGTGCAATTTTAGCAGACTCAGCCTGATCGAATGGATAACACTGTCTCTCTTAAAAAAAAAATGGCCATCACACTAAATCACATGGCACTCATACTTAAGCAGCATCTGTGGAAACCTTCATACTTAAGCAACATCTATAGAAGCCTTCATACTTACGCAACATCTATGAAAACCTTCATACTTCAGCAACTTCTATGGAAACCTTCATACTTAAGCAACATCTATGAAACCTTCATGCTTCAGCAACTTCTATGGAAACCTTCATACTTAAGCAACATCTATGAAACCTTCATGCTTCAGCAACTTCTATGGAAACCTTCATACTTAAGCAACATCTATGAAAACCTTCATACTTCAGCAACTTCTGTGGAAACCTTCATACTTAAACAACTTCTATGGAAGCCTTCATACTTCAGCAAATCTATGGAAACCTTCATACTTCAGAAACATCCATGGAAACCATACTTGAGCAACATCTATGAAAACCTTCATACTTAAGCAACATCTATGGAAACCTTCATACTTAATCAGCATCTGTGGAAACCAATATTCATTTTACTCGCGGAACCTGTATTTCATGTGGAGATTGGAGCTATTTTGTTAGCGTAAGTATATCTTCACGAAGAAGATAGATATTGTTATAGAAATGTAAGAACTATTAAGGTATCTGGGATTCCCAGGAAAGGTAATAATCATTCATCTGCTACTACTGAATTAATGTTCTCTGTTTTTTTGTCCAAGATTTAGGCGACTGCCCTGATACGGGACATTAAAATGATTAAATTAACTAAGTATTACATTGACTTTCATCCTGGTAGATAAAATCCATCCATCATGCTTCCCACTTGATAGTCCAGCTGCGTGTAGAAGAGAATGTGTTCCCTACTCATCTCAAATGACATGACCTTTTCGTAAGTCATAGGAACAACAAGAACACGAAACTATGACCAGTCCCGTAGGTGGGTAGTCCTGTCAGTACACCTCACGCTGTGCATTGTAGGCATTACTTACGGTTCTAAGTAGTGTACGCTCGGAAACCACAATCTCCGACCCACCTAGGTCGTGCTCCGAGTTTATGAGCGGAGACTGTCTGGACGGCGGGCAACGCCAGCTATCACGGATTGAAATACTGTACACTCGAACACCTTTTGAACTCTTCAGGATTTTGCTTTGGGTGTTTTTTGTTGTTGTCTTTTTTTATGATTTTGCTGCATATAATGCAAAGCAGTCATACATGGGATGATTATATAGACAACACTGTGTTGAATTCTACAACCTGTATAATATCGAAGCGAAGAAAAAATGCCGAAACTGCAGGGTTTTAGTTAGGAAAGGGGGAGGGAGAGGGGAGGAAGGGTAGAATCTGCGTGTTGTGTTGTGTGTGTGTGTGTGTGTGTGGAAATGAAAATCTGAAGCAGCGGCACACAAGTGGACGAATCACAGCGCCGACCGAGCTAACGTAATGAGTAGGAGCAGGACTTCCTTGCCTTCTCTTGTCTTGTTTAAACGTCTGCTGAAAAGGTAGTGTGCTTTGTCGACGTGCCATTCTCTCTCTCTCTCTCTCTCTCTCTCTCTCTCTCTCTCTCTCTCTATTTTTTATATTTTATGAGTGTTATGTATTTTTGTGGTCATTTTAGAGAGACATGATGATGATGTGTGTGTGTGAGAGAGAGAGAGAGAGATAATGATGACGATGATGATAATGATGATGTGTGAGAGAGAGAGAGAGAGAGAGAGAGAGAGAGAGAGAGAGAGAGAGAGAGAGAGAGAGAGAGAGAGAGACAGAGACACGCGTAGACGGAGAGAGAGAGAGAGAGAGAGACAGAGACGCACGCACACGCAGATTCTACCCTTCCCTCCCCCTCCCCCCTTTCCTAACTAAAACCGGCAGTTTCAGCATTTTCTATTATTTTCGATATGATACAGGTTGTAGAGTTCAACACAGTGTTGTCTATACAATCATACCATGACTGCTTTGCATGATATGCAGCAAAATCATAAAAAAAAACAGACAAAAAAAAAAAAAAAAAAACAAAGCAAAATCCGGAAGAGTTCAAAAGGTGTTCGAGTATTTCAATCTGTGATAGTTGGCGTTGCCCGCCGTCCAGAAAGTCTCCGCTCATAAACTCGGAGCACGACCTAGGCGGGTCGGAGATTGTGGTTTCCGAGCTGCAGCCCCGTTCATTCCTGTTACTGTATCTCCGTTCATATTCTCTTTCTTCCATCTTGCTTTCCACCCTCTCCCAACAACTGTTTCATAGTGCAAATGTGAGGTTTTCCTCCTTTGAAACCCTTTTACTCTCAATTTCCCTTTCAGCGCTGAGTGACTTCATTGGTCCCAGAGCTTGGCCTTTGGCCTAAATTTTATATTCCATTCCATTTCAACCTTAGACCAACGAAATTTGTTTTAAAACGTTCATGAAGCATTTGTGCGTATGAAATGGAAATCATATGAACGATATGGAGACGCATGTGATAAGAGAAATGCCCACTCTTTTTTGGGCATCTCATAGCGCCACAAACACCAAAACGCTAACAAGCAGAATGGCATGAGAGCCAATCACATCAACCCCTTTCAAAATTCGTTACGCAATTTGGGATTGGTCAGAATTTAACTTCTTTCAAAAATAGTCTTCAATTACACATCGCCATATTCACGTGAAAAAGTTCACAATACAAGACTTGTCTTATTCTGTCATTTTTTTAAACTTATCGAAATGCGGTCGAGCTGTCTGGACATACGAATCATTGGAAAGTTTGGTGCTAGTTGTGTAGATTTCTTAACAAAATTGGAATTGGTCAGAATTTTACTTCTTTAAAAATCAATCTCCAATTACTGTATGCATTGTCATTTTGTTCGCTTGAAAAAAACTCACAGTACAAGACTTCTCTTCTATTGTCATTTTTTAAACTTTATCGAAATATGGTCCAGCTGTCTGAACATACAAATCTTTGGAGGATTTGATGTCAGTTGTGTAGTTTTCAGTATTGGCATTAGTTAATCATCCAGCTTCTTCTTGTTGCTAATCTTACATTCGAACTTGAAGTAAGTTTAGTTTGGATGCGCACTGGAGAACTCTGAGCCTCTGAAATTTTAATTTATTTGTTTGAAACTAATGTAGCCTTAGTGAGTAACTGGATTAATATTTCAAAAACTCAAAGTTATCTGGTGCACTTCCAAAGTAAAATCTGAATTTACTTCGTTTCATTCACTTTTACGTCTGTTTGGAGTAGGCTGTAAGTAATAGGTTACAGTAACCTGCACTTCTCAATTTGTCAGGAGGATATTTAAAGTCCTGGTGTAAGAGATTGATGATTTGTCCTATGTAATCTAGGTTGCGTCATGTTTTATATAGAAAATTATGTCAATGAATAAATTATATTACAGGAAGGTGCCACAGCGAAAATTAGAAGCAGACAGATAACCGACTCTAATTTGAAGCCAGTAATTATAAAAGTCAAATCTTGCTTTTAGAAATGCAAAAAATCTGTTTTCTAGCTCCTGAAAATGTTTCATTTTTCTCTCTCTCTCTCTCTCTCTCTCTCTCTCTCTCTCTCTCTCTCTCTCTCTCTCTCTCTCTCTTTAGCTCCAGTTCAATTTTGCGGACATCACATCGCGCCTAGTAATGTACTCATCTGATCCGTTACATATGATAGTAAATTTCTAGATTGACTGAATATTGAATCGTTTCGTCAAAAATCTTTTTGTATCACTATCATTACTATCATTAAACTGGTATTTTAGTGCATTTATCAAAGGTATCAAAATATAAACTTTTTTGTTTTGCTTCTTACTTAGCAATAAATCGCATTTTCATTCGATTATATGCCATTTGCTGTTAATGGTGTATGTGCCTTGCTGGAGAGGATTGAATTATTCATATATGATGCAGGGATTATTCTTCACTGACTCCTTTCTGTATGGGAGGAGTAAATCCTTATACTCAAACATAGCTGGGCAGCGCTGATACTTTTTCGCACTTACTGTAAAAGAATGATTTCACAAGTAGATCACATGAACGTTTTCTTTCCATGTATCGAATTGACTATGTGACTTCCTGTGAGGATATTAACTAGCTGTTATGTTACTGTTGTGTCTCGTGACAATAATATCTGAAATCTACTTCCTTCCAGTATGAAAAATATATTCCAGTGTAACAGTATGGGATAGAATGTAACTGAATAATAATGTAATATATATATATATATATATATATATATATATATATATATATATATATATATATATATATATATATATATATATATATATATATATATATATATCTATATATATATATTTATATATATATATATATATATATATATATATATATATATATATATATATATATATATATATATATATATATATATATATATATATATATGTATATATATACATATATATCAAATGAACTAAATCACTAATGTGCTCTATTTATCTAGGAGTGAGTTTTGCCATATATGAGTTGTTTATTATAATTTTTTTGTGGTCAATTATATCATATCCCATTTTGTTATACTGAATTACATCTGTCGTGTTCAACATCAGTAGATTCATTCATTATTACTTAAGTTAGAATGAATTATTTTTTTTTATGAACCTCGTTATTTGTGTGAAGTTCTCACTTACTTTATCATCAAGATAAGCCTTGCACAGCCCTTTCGTTCCGTTTCATCATTGTAATCTCCTTATACGTAATAAACAGTATGTGCTCAAAATGTTGACTTACAGAGGTATCGCGTCGCGTTGGGTGAAGTAATCACTGATAGATTTTTTTTGTCTCATGAGCTTGTTTTTACATATCACTGTTTGGGAAGGAAATGCCATTATGGGTTTGTACACAAGGGAACTCTTTACACATAATATTTCTATAAAAATCATCTGGTAAATTGATTTTTATTGTTTTTGTTTTTTGTATGTGCCTGTTTCGCTAAATAGCTTCCCGCTTTGAGAGAGAGAGAGAGAGAGAGAGAGAGAGAGAGAGAGAGAGAGAGAGAGAGAGAGAGAGAGAGAGTGGTGTGTGTCTCTCTCCAGTTTTTTCCATATTATGTATTACATTCATGCTTTGGACCTCTTCACAAATCCTGCAGAAAAGTTTAGATTGAATCACGATAACTGGGGACAAACTGAATATTGTAAAGCATGGCTGTAACTAGCATGTGACCAACATTGCAAGATAAGTAGGTGTATATTTACCAAGGGAAGACAAAATTTAACCTCAGTAGCTAGACTGAGTAAGAGATTGTGGGTAAGAAAATGCGTGTTGTTCGTGAGTCACAAAAGATGAGAAGAATGGAAGTAATACATTGAGTAACATGGTTTTACGAGAATTAGGCTATTTAATGCAAGGCCACAGGATATAATCTCTGACTAAATAATCGAGTTGTCAACGAAAAGTCAGATTATTATTATTATTATTATTATTATTATTATTATTATTATTATTATTATTATTATTATTATTATTATTATTATTCAGAAGATCAACCCCTATCCATATAGGACAAGCCCAAGGGGCCATTGACTTTAAATTCAAGCTTCCAAAGAATATGGTGTTCATTTAAATAAAAAAAGTTACAGAAGATAATAGGAAATACAGAGAAGAGACCAGTTTTCAGAAAAGGAAAATAGATAAATTAATAAACTAATAGACAAATAGATAAAAATAATAATAGTTTATTAAACTACTAGGTGACTTGTTTTAGAATAGAAATGGACCGCATTTTGGCTTGAACTTTTAAAGTTCTAATTAAACAACATCTTCATTTATTACATTGAAAAGTGAGGTTGTGAGGAGATAATGTTTTATGCAGTTTCTGTGTGTTACTCTGTTGTTTCTTTATAAACAAACAGCAGGAAGAAAATATGAAATAATTGCCCTTTTCCAGTAGCGGTGATCTCCCTTGCACGCCCTGTGCGAAGTTCAAGAATGGATCACAAGGCTCTTTAACCAATAACCACTTTGAAGGAAGAGAGAAAGAAATAATGATAATAATAATTGTTGTATTTATAAATAATTTGGAAATATTTGCCGCTGTCCACAAAATAATCACAGAGTAGTGGAAAAATATCCAATATCATCGACGTTATGGGTACTGTATCAATTTATTTATTAATTTACTTTTTTCTGTTTAATAATTGAGATCTCTTCTTTCAGTATTTCCCTTTAATTTCTCTTACTTCCTAATGGACACCATATTCTTTGGAAGCTTGAGTTCCAAGTCAGTGGCCTCTTTGGTAGGCTTGTTCCATACGAATAGGGTTCATCTTCTGAATAATAATAATAATAATAATAATAATAATAATAGGGTTCATAATAATCTAATAATAATAATAATAATAATAATAATAATAATAATAATAATAATAATAATAATAATAATAATGTAGGGGATATTTATGTACATAAAGTCTCTCGTTTCATTCTCAGTTGCCTTGAAATCTTAAGATCATTCTAAGAACAAGAGTGTTTTAAGGTGAATCAGTAGAACCAACCCATAACGGTTACAAAATGAAACGTTACCGCAATGCAGCGGATACTCAAGTTGTCATTTTCGTTTTCCCGCAGCTGTTGGTGTATTCAACGGAAGCTCTGGGCGAGGAAGCAGACTTCCAGACACAAGTTACCAAAGAATTCCTCGACGAGGTCATCAAAAGCATCATCGTCATCTTCTTCGTCGCTTCCATCGTCATCTTCACCGACGGAACGCCATTGGCCTCACGAGGCTGGAGTTCTCGGAGTCAGAATACAGAGCGGAAGTCCGTGAGGATGTCCCAGAACGGACTCCAATCCTTCAGGTAAGTCCGAGGGTTTTCTTCTGTTTCTTCTGACTCTTGTCTCGTCGTAAGTAGAAGCAGGACAACAACAACAACAACAATAATAATGCTAATTCCTGTTGTGGGGTAGTGCTGTCAGTACACCTCACGCGGCGCATTGTAGGCATTACTTCATGTTATATGCAGCGTTCCTTCCGCCCCTAGCTGCAGCTGCTTTCATTCCTTTTGCTGTACCTCCGTTCATATTCTCTTTCTTTCTTCTTACTTTCCACCCTCTCCTAACAATTGTTGCTTAGTGCAACCGAGGAGTTTTCCACCTGTTACATCTTAAAAACCTTTTTGCTCTCGATTTGCCTTTCGGTGCTGAATGACCTCATAGGTCTTAGCGCTTGGCCTTTGGCCTAAATTTCATATTCCATTTCATAATAATGCTAATAATGATTAGTTTAATGGCTACTACAAAACCAGAGTCAGAATACAGTTCGAAAATTGCGTATGAAAATTGACTAGCACGCAAATAGGTAATTATGGTGGAAATATTGATGAAATTGAAGTTTTTAAATCTCAGGAAAGAGACAATAAAAGAGCAGGTGCTTAATCAAGAGAAGGGTAATATTTCCATAAAGCAGGAAGTCAAAGGTTCTGAATCACTAAGAGGCAAAGCATGGCGTTACATTTTCGTTACCCATTTCTTTTGGGGAATAATGTGAAGTGAGTAACAATTTCTGGAAGACCTGGAAACAATTCTGGTCATAGTTGTTTTTTTTTTTGTGTACGTGGGTGTGTGTGTGTGTGTGTGTGTGTGTATGTGCACTGGTAGGAAGAAGGAGAAAGAAGCATTTATATGTCAAAATATTAAATATATATATATATATATATATATATATATATATATATATATATATATATATATATATATATATATATATATACATATATATAGAAAATATATATATATATTACACACACACACACACACACACACACACACATAATATATATATATACATACATATATATATATATATATATATATATATATATATATATATATATATATATATATATATATATATATATATATATATATATATATATATATACTATCATATACTATAAAAGAAAGTTAGTTATTTTTTATGTAACTATTAGAGAAATCTGTAGATATGACTGAACAAAAGTCAGAATAACACTGAGCACATCCCATGTATATCCAGAATCAGTTTCTTTTCCGAAATTTCTCGCCAAAGAAAAACGAACAACAGCGCCAATATTTGTGTCTTGTGGTCCATTATTCGCAGCTGGCGTTTTATTTACTCAATTAGTTCCGTACACACTGCAATCTTCTCTTAATTTCTTTTCCTGTGATGGACTCATTCATTGTCCGCTCTTTATTTCGGCAGAATTAATGATCCTGCCTTGCACGAAAACATGTTTAGCTTATTAAAGAACAAGTTATTATATGCTAAATGACTGGGTCATAGAGTTTGAAACTTTATGACTGAAGGCTGATAAGATACAGTAACACCGTAGAGGAAATGGGCAAAGATAAAGACAGAGAGGAAAATAAAGTGTGAAACTTTGTGACTAAAAGTTGATAGAAAACAGGAACCCCATATAGGAAATGGTAAAGCTGAAGACAAAGAAGATAAAGTTTGAAACTTTATGACTAAAGGTTAATAGGAAACAGTAACATCTTAGAGAAAATCGTAAGGCTGAAAACAAAGAAGAAGATGAAGTTTGAAACCAATGATGACTATAGGCCTGATAGGAAGCAGCAACACCATAGATAAAATGGTAAAGCTGAAGACAAAGAAGATAAAGTTTGAAACTTTATGACTAAAGGTTAATAGGAAACAGTAACATCTTAGAGAAAATCGTAAGGCTGAAAACAAAGAAGAAGATGAATCTTGAAACTTTATGACTGAGGCCTGATAGGAAGCAGCAACACCATAGATAAAATGGTAAAGCTGAAGACAAAGAAGATAAACTTTGAAACTTTATGACTGAGGGCTGATAGGAAGCAGCAACACCATAGATAAAATAGTAAAGCTGAAGGCAAAGAAGAATATAAATTTTGAAACTTTATGGCTGAAAGCTGATAGGAAACCTCAACCCCGCAGAGAAATTGGTAAAGTTGAATATAAAGAAGAAGATAAAGCTTTAAATTTTATGATGTTGTTTAAAAAAGCAAATTGTTTTGATTTTTCATTTGACAGATTTGAGCAAATTCGGCTAATTGTAGTAAATGTAGCAGAAGTTGCAGAAATATGGTAGCAGATGTAGAAAACATCACTGCGGTAATTCAATAATAATAATAATAATAATAATAATAATAATAATAATAATAATAATAATAATAATAATAATTGAAAAGGATGGCTGTATTTTGCGAATTTATCTTATACAGAATCTTTTATATTTTCCTTATAAGTCGCTTTTCAGTCTCAGCGATGCTGGTCAGCAACTGGCCAATGTTCATATTGGAAAAAGGATAGTGTGTGGAATGCGGGAAGTCTTTTACTGAAATATTCAATCAGAGATCCGTGGAATCCTTCGTGGTCTGGATCCAGGTTCTTCTACTTCAGGTTGTGGTACCGTCGACATGTTTCGACCATCTCGTTGGTCATCCTGTGGACGTGGTTGAGGAAGATCTGGAGAAACTAGGCGGTTGGGTCGGTATTTATATGGGGGTCTTGACTATTGCTGAATTATGATTGGCTGCCCGGGGCAGGTAATCCAGGCAGAGCCTTCTCTCCCATGTTGATGTTCGGGGCTCGTCTTGCGTGCGAGTGGCATTACAGTGCTGGGGATGAATGGAAGAATTTCGAACCTCAGATGCGGAATTTTGATTCGCTCGTTCGCTATGGGGGTCGCTCGGTGCAGGTCTCCTGGCGGCCGTGGGGAGAACTATTTATATCAAGGTTTCTCATATCAATATGTATTCCATGAAGAACATACTGCAGTAACTCCTGTCGTAATTTTGTCAAGTACAAACAGGTAACTAATAAGTGGTCCTCTCCTTTAACGCCAAAACTAAGCATTAAAACTTTTAAGAAGGTTCATTTTCTTGTTAATAACTAAGCAGCCTCTTCGTCTTCAATTCAACACAAGAGCTCAGCAATTCCTTTGGGTTTCAGAAGCCTGACTCTTTTTATTTTTTCCTCTCTGCTGAGTCCACTTCCCCCTCAAGAGAAATTTCCCCAGAGCCATCAACCCTCTTCTCGTCTTCCCCCGTCAGAGGGGAGGGAGAAGCATGCCTCATCAACTGGCCCCTTTCGTCCCAATATCCATTTAGCCCTCACGCCCTTTCTCTCGTTTACTCTTCGGCGATATGGATATTAATGTTTGTGGATGTAAAAAAATATTACTAGGTATGTGACAAAAATTCACACACAAAACAAACAAACAAGTACAAACCTTAAACTACAAATGAAAATTTTTAAAAATAATTTGTATTTTCCCTAGCATACAAACCTGAGGTCTTTACATATGGGAAAGTTAATCGCATATGTAAAGACCCATATGTAAAACCGAGGGTTTGTATGTTAGGAAAAATACAAATTACTTTTAAAAAATGTGTCATTTTTTCTTCAGTTGCACTGGATGCCGTTTCATCCCGCTTTATATCCTTGAACGCGTGGGATGTAATACCTATATTTTCATGCGAAACGCATCTCCCATTTCCACGTCCCGAGACTAAAGCCTTCATTCCCTCCAAGTCTTTTGTATGACAGTGCAGATGAAGTTCTGGTAATTCTATGTTCTCAGCTATATCTCAGCTACTTTAGTCAATATCAAACAACGCAAAATACCGAGAAAGATATTTAGGGATATTTATCCCCTAAAATGAGTCCACGCCCATTTTGGAAACGTTCCATTGTTTTAGGATTTGTTGTGGTTAGTGAACGAAACTTTAGTCAATTTCACATAACCCAAAATACCGAGAAAGTTATTTACCTTTGGCTTCAGCTGGGAATATTTATCTCCTAAAATGATTCTAAACCCATTTTGGAAACACTCCATTGTCTGAGGACTTGTGGTTAATGAACGAAATCATTGGTAATATTCTGGATAAGATTTTTCAAGTAGAACCCCTTCCTAACATTGCAGAAGAACCCAATCACAGACTGGCCTGTCTGAATATTGTTGCAAAAAGAAATGGAAGGATTCTGTAATGTTAATAAATCAATTGCAACTTCACTAGTTACGAAATTACAGAAGATTCATAAAACTTTTTGATT
>NW_027100719.1:1483377-1503377 GCF_040412425.1 Macrobrachium rosenbergii | reverse complement strand
ATGGGGAATCCTAAATCTCCCGGAGGAGGATTAAGCCTCATGATTTAGACCCGGCATAGGGGCCTTTTCCATTGGTAGCTCAACGTCCGGGACGGACGGAAAGTCGGCACTGCTCAGTGCTCGCAAGTGGCACTGGCAGCAGTTGAGGGTCAGGCATGCCTGATGAGGGTCCGGAGGTGCACTACCTCGCGGACGACTTGTGGTTGGCTGCGGCAGAGATTCCTGCCCCAGCCGGAGATCGTAGCCTCTCCTGAGTTTTGTTCGGGGCGTCCGCTGGGCGTTGCTTGTTTGGGCAGCCCTCCCAATTTGTGGAGTGGTCTGCCCGCTTGCACGCCCTGCAGAAAATGTACTGCTCCTCCTGAATCTCTCTTCGCGGGGGAAGACCTCCAGTGGGCCAGCCCTTCGCGATTGGAGAGGGCTAGGCCTGAAATAGGTCCAAGGAGTGGCGCCCCTTCAATGGACCACTTTGGTGGGCGGAAGGTGGAGGTTTGTCATTTTGAGAGTTTTAGATGGGGCCTCCGTGGAGGAGGTAACGTGGTCCATGCGGAGTGGCGTTGGTGACGGGCTTCCGCAAAAGAGAAGATCCCGACCCAACAAGAAGACCACTCGGGCCGAATTCCACCTACCACGCCAAGGCGGTGGGGTATCGTGCCCCAAGGTGTCAAAACCTGGAGTTGGACCGTAGGAACGGTAATGGTGTGGCCTCTATCCACTTCATTTCCCACCGCGTTTCTTCACAACCACAGCACCGGCTGGCACTTGGGCCCTGGCGATCAGGCTAATATCTGCCGCAGTGTCTACTGTGACCGAAGGGTCATGGGCAGGCTAGTGCTTGAAGAAGGGGCCACCGAGATGTACTGGGTTTCCAGTCTCTCGGGGTAAAGGATCCGGTGCGGACCAGCAGCAGAAAATGAAGTGCTGATTAGGTTGACAAATTTGGTGGTGGGTACATGATGTGGACAGGCCGGAGATCCAGCATTGTAGTGGCTAGCAGCCCACAGGATCTGCAATGGCCTTTTGGATGGAAAAGGTGGCCTGCAGTAACTGTTGGAGGAGAGGGCTGAGTGGATGAATCGGAGCGGAGTTCTGGCTGGTAGGGTTAGGCTGCTTATTAGTGCCGAGTTTGTATCGGCACTCAGCTTCAGCGTGGCCCCCTTCTTGCAATAGTTGCACATGGGTCCTACTAGGCAGTCCATGAAAAAGGGTGCAGTGGAGTTCGAGAGGTAGGCCGGAGGGATGATTCGCTTCTGAGAGGTGCTATGCGACTGATTGAAGGTTTCCACTTAATCAGCCATGCGACAAGCTTCCATAAGTGTGGAGGGCTGTTTATCGTTAAGATATACTGCAAGGGGCCCTGGCACACATTGGAAAAGGTCTTCTAGCATGGTCCGATTGAAAAGATCCTCAAACGTCGTGCAGGCCAAGGAGTCGAACCAGCGCGTGCCGGACTGGGTTTTGTGACATGCCCATTCCGTCCAAGACCAGCCGACTTCCTTGGCAAGACTCGGAACCGTTGTCTCCATTTTTCTGGGGTTATTTCGTAGGCCTTTGTAATGACAAACGAACTTCCGCCATGTTGCCTCTCTGGCTCTTCTCCAGTGAGATAAAGCGCTGCCTTGGCTTTTCCCTCCATATGCTTGGCTAGTATTAAGACTCTCTCCGTCTCCGTGGTGCTGTAGTTATCGAAAAGAGCCTCGATCTCCTCCAGCCATGCTTCTGGCTCGTCCTCAGTCCACTTGGGGACTAGGAATTGATGCTCGAAATTGGAGCGTTTGATAAGCAGGTGTAGAACTGGAGGCTTGATGGCTAGCCATAGCTTCGGCATTCTCCATTTTCGCTCTCTCAAGCTCGAGCTCCTTCTCCTTTAGGGCTAACTCAGTTTCCTTGCAGGCTAACTCATGCTGTCTCCTTCTTTCTTCTCTTTCCTCTTCATATTGCCTTTGCTCGGCGTCATACACCCTTCTGCTTCCATATTAATTCATACTTCCTCTGCTCGAGTCTTTCTTCCTTCTAAAATATAACATTTAGTCGTCCACTTGCTCCTTAACCCAGGTAGTAAGTTCCGAGCAGGTGAGACCTGCCCGTCCCCAGCCCCAGGAAAGTTTTATAATGCTCTGCTGCCATGGTTCTGGTGGGAAGGGCGTCTAACCGGGTCGAAATGGGCAAAATCTCATTGGGCAGCGAGGAAGTGTCTCTTCAATGAAGTGGCACCCTTTCAAAAGGTGGCACTGTAGTTTGGGTGTGCCGTGTAAAAGGTCACACTGGTGGCACTCAGTATCCCTAGGCACTGGTGCAGGTTAGGTTCAGAAGAACTTTCTCTTCTGTGTTCCCTTTTGGTTTTGTTTTATTTATTTTTCTGGATTCTTGCTTGGTGGCACTTATGGTGCTAATGTGTTCCTAGGACCTCTACTGGAGTCCAACTAGGCTATATGGGAGGAAAGGCACTCTACACCATCTGCAGAGTGCAACAATGAATGAGAGAGAAAGGGAAGGTAAAAAGAGAGAGAGAGAGAGAGAGAGAGAGAGAGAGAGAAGTAAGCTATTCAAGTGATGAGTGCTGAAAAATTATTGGTACTGTGGAATAAAGTGAATTTGGTTTTTTTTTTTTTTTTTTTTTTTTTAAAGATCCTCGTGAGTGGCTGGTCCCAGTACCGGCCCCAGTGCTGGCCCCTTTTTTTTCAGAGGGTGAAAACTACTGTTTGCTTTGGTCTGGATAGCAGGCCTCATTCGTGATGGACAGTTTATCACTGTATTGTAATTACTCTTAACTTGTCCTCATCTATTGTGGGACAGAGGTGTTTCTTTTATTTGGTTTATTGTATTCGAATTAATTAGCCTAGTGTCGGCCGTTCTTTCTTTGAAGAGGGTCACGTACACTTAGGTTAGGAATGCTTACTTTGACGAGAGAAAGCCATAATTAGAGAGAGAGAGAGAGAGAGAGAGAGAGAGAATTAGAGACCTATTTCAATCAGCGAATTTCTTGCTGCTTGAGAACATGTAAACAAGATTTTATACATGCACAATGGCATGGATCTTAATAAAATGATATAGATGCGTCGTCTTGGCTTCCTTAGGATTACTTTATTATCTTAATTTTCCTGGGAGCCGACGTCACAAAATTTATCGTAAAAATTTTAAATTTTCTTTATATGATTTTTATAGTAGGTATTTGTATAAGAACTTGTGGTATTATTAAAAACCTAACTAAGGCCTATCTTTCCCTGCCTAAATTATCTTTTTTTTTTTTTTTTTTTTTCTTTTAAGAAGTTGTCTGTCTAACTTCTACTACGCTTTCGAGAAAGTAGTTCCAAAGTGGCTGGGAGCAGAGTGGTCACAACAGAGAATGACAATAACAAGGTCTTAAGATGGCGGAAAATCCCGTTAGGCCTAAATTTCAAAAAGACAACCTCAAATGGCGTTCTACAGAAAGTTTAAACAATTTCAAAACATTAACAACAGGGAGTAAAAAAGATTTTATTTTCTTTAGCACAAATTCAAACAACGAAACAAATGCAGGTATCCAGATTTTACTTTAAATATACCAATCATGCATAGCGTTTTTACGTTACGGATGGAAAACTAAATTACCAAACAACTTTGTGTCTTTTGTTATCGTTTCTCATGAACTGGAAACATTCGGCAAACAATGAAATCAGAAATGCTGATTTGAACGGTAAATTTACTTTACTGAAAATGTATTTTATTGATACAATTACTACTTCAGTTCGTTCGCCACTTCACTGACACGGTTTTGAATGATTCCCGCTATATGCAAACAATAACGATCGGAATTGCCGACGCGATTTCTAAATTACTTTGTGTCTTATGAACTGGGCTCCGATTCGGCCTTTAAATTCGTTTCTTGAACTTTCTCTCACGGTCCGAACACGGTAAAATGCCCTTTCTTAAACGTTATAAATTGTGATTCGCTCTGCTCTCGAGTTGCATTTTCCTACGCTAATTCTCGCTACACTTGTTATAACTATTTTCTTTACTGCTTATTATTATGCCTCGTTTTGTTTGGAAGAATGAAATGGAGTTCGATATCTGACTTTTATTTTTTGGAATTAATGTAATTTTAATTTCCTTTTCTCCAGATTCTTTCTCTAAAATGTATACTTTAGATTCTACGCAAGGTCGCCAATGTTACGTGTGAGAGTCTTGGTTGATCATGTATTATTCAATTTACGTAATTTTTACGGCCTGCAAACCAAGATTACACGTAACCTGTCATTGAAGCCAAAAAGTTAACCTCAAAGACAGACGTTAATTAGCCAAAGGTCGCCAGTTAAGGGTTATTAACCTTAACAAAGAATATTTGAGATGAATTTGATTTTAAACGCATACGGTTCTCCCAAACATTCGGACGTTTGAGGCATACAAAAAGCATCGAATTTAACCTGATTTTGCTTACTTACCTAAATCCTAGGTATTTTACTGGAATAATGGGGTTGAAGCTAACAATAAAATAATTTGGCTTAATCTAGACTTCATGAACACATATACAGTAAGTGGTGGCTGAAAGGGAACAAAGGAAATTTGAAATACAGAAAACAAAGGATAAAAGAATGGGCGAAGTTTTGAACAAAAAGCGACTTTACCTTAGGACGAACGTTGTGCGCATCAACGATTGACGTGGAAAAATATGTTTCTTCACTTCACTAATAGAATAATAGACAAAAGAAAGGGAAAAGGTCCAACTGGACGTGGGTCTCTCCGAAAGCTTGGTCTCTCTCTCAAAGTTTTTCGGACGGCCTAGGTCAACCACATTGTCACCCCAGGTGTCCACGTTCTTGTTTTCAAAACATTCGCCATGAGACAGGTAGGAAGGAAAAGGGACTTTAGGACCACCTATTCTTAAGGCTGATAGGGAATTTTTCCTATAGGGTAAAAGGCCTAATTTTACCTATCCCGTTCTCCAACGGAAAGAAGGTTTTGAACTGAAGACGCACCTATTAGACAATGTCTTTTCAACGGTCTCAGTCAGGCTGATATTTTTTTACAATCAAAAGTTCTGGAGAACAGCAGTAATATTTATAAAAATATATATAAAATAATTATATATAAAACATATATATATTTATATATATTTACTTATATTTATTTATATATATATATATATACATATTTATATATATATATTTCATATACATATATTTATATATATATTATATATATATATATATATATATATATGATTCTTATATATACATATACACAACACACACACATTTCAATGACAAGTGACCTGACAAAGTATGTTTAGGCTTTATTATTACTCTGTCATAGAACAAATTCTTCTTCTTAATTACATGCATTATTGATCTTGTGGTTGGTCATTTATTTAATAATCCAGTTATTATTATTATTATTATATTTTATATTATTTTATTAAATTTACTTTTAATATTTTTATATATTTTAGTTTATACACATTATAAGCAGGACAAAAAGTGCTTTTGATTGTTGTACGATTAAGTCATAGAGATAGCTATTTAAAATCATTTAAGTTACTTTCCTTTTAAATCATTGCTAAATATATATATTATGCCAATTATTAGGGACGGTGAATGAGGCTCTATTCCTCACCGTCGCTCTGTCATGCATTAATGATTTATCGTGAGTTGTTTCAAGCTTTTTGGTCAAGGACATTTATTGACCAACTACAAAATTTATAATGAAAAAAATAAAGTCACTTATAGAGATAGTTTAAAAATATGAAAAGTAATAGTATTTTTGTTGCTGTTGATAATTTGCCAGAAATTGTTTGAAAATTATCACTAGCAAAACTTATTTATTTCAGCTTTTGTTTTTAGTTTCTCTCTCTTCTAGGAAGTTCATTTTCTTTTAGTAATTTATATACAAGCATTACAAAAAATTTAAAATTTTGGACTTAGGAATAAGATAGATAGTTTTTAATCTTTCTCTCTCTCTCAACTGTGTGAAGCATTTTCTTTTAGGTTACTTACAAAATATCAAATTCTAAACTTTTAGTTATAGATAGTTTGCCATTAATCTGTCTAACTAATATATATTTATTTATTATATTTACAAGTGGATATATATACAAAATATACAATATAAATTTTATATAGTTTTCATTACGGTCTTCGATTTAATATTATTTGATATATATATACATTAATATAAAATTATCTGTTCGAAAGGAGAACTTTATCTATACTTAATATTATTTTTAAAATGAAGTCTTTATCAATATATATTTATTATCATGTTTTCTTTATTTTATATATATATATATATAAGGTTATATATTATAAATTTATTTATTTATACAGAATTTAGGTATTTATTTACATTTACGGCGGGAAGATATTTATTTATATATATTTATATATATTTGATATTTATTTCTTTATTTATATTATTTATCATTATCTTGTACTTATTTTTATATATATATACATTTACATATTTATATATTTTTTATATGTTTACATATATATATATATATATATATAATATATATATATATATATAAATAATTTACGTTCAATATAAGAAGAAATTATATATATATGTGTTTATTTTAGATATTTATAATGTTATTTTATCTTGCTACAGCTCTTTATTCAACACATTTATATGCAAAGATATATAAATTATAAATTATGATTTATAGAGAAATATATATATATATATATAATATTATATATATATTATGAAAAATTTTATATATATGTTAAATATTTATTTATTATATGTTTATTATATATATATATTTTTATGGATATATATATATATGTTTTTTGGTAAAAAAATATATATATATACCATCAATTATATAGGTATTTATATATATATAATACTTCATTTTTCAGTTTTAAACTAAATTTTTTAAAATGAATGGTTATATTACTAAGACTCTCTCTATAATCTCTCTTTTTCTCTCTCTCTCTCAAGGATGATTTTGCGTGCTTTGTTGTTTTTCATTCCATTGTTTAGATTTTAAAGTGGTTTTTCGAATATTTATTTTTATCCTTATTTTTTTTAAATAAGTGGCAGATTTTTATATAATTTTTTGAATAATATATAATAAATATCATACAAATAAGTAATATATATATATATATATGGTTATAATATTTATATATATACTGAGAATGTATATATAATATATATATATAATATATTCTGTTTGTTTGATATTTATTTATTATGGTTATTTTGTTTTGTAATGTTTTCCATATTTACAGTTCTGGTACATTTGTCAAGATTATTGCATTATACAGGACCAATTTATTTTTTATGATGACCTTGTGCAATTAACATGCAAGTTTACCATGATTTGAGAGAAAGCCTGATTTAATATTCCAAAATTATGGGCTAAAACTAATTCTTTAAATATAAAATTAATTACCTGCCTGAAAATATATTTCTACCTCTTGAATAGACACTGCCCTGAAGACATGTTTTCTTGGTATAGAAATTGTTTGAGTTTTAAACTGACCTCCATCAATTGCAGTTATGTCCCTAATATGTCATTCCATAAGTAGCATGAACCTTAACTGTCCCAATAAGGGTTTGTGAGCAATTAATGGTAATCAATGATCATACAAGCAGTTAATATAATAAGAATGGTTGATCACATTCTGATACCTGTACGTACTGGGAAAAGTTATTAATGATTTACCCTACATTTATTATTATTATTATTATTATTATTATTGTTGTTGTTGTTGTTGTTGTTGTTGTTGTTATTTGTTATTTGTTATTGTTGTTCAGAAGATGAACCCTTTTCACATGGAACAAGCCCACTCTCTTTAATGACTTGAAATTCAAGTCTTCCAAATAATATGTTCATTCGAAAGACGTAACATGGGTAATGGGAAAGAATTCTTCCTCTCAGTGCAAGAAACCCACCACAAATGGGGCTCCCATCTAATCAGATTCTGTTTGTTTTGACTGAAGGGTGGCTTATCTCTCTCTCTTTCCGAGTGATACGAAGGTTATTCTTAAAATGGGGATGATCTTCTCTTCTCTGTCAGTGCTGAGTACGAAGATTATCCATATTTGGGATGAGTGCTGAGTCTTTTTTATCTGAAGACAATTTCTCTGTCATCGACACTGAGCGAGAATCCTTTACAACACGAGACCTCTCGACTTTTCATGAAGGATTTTTCTATTATTTGTTCAAAATCTCTCTCTCAGCTCAAAGTATAATCTATAATGGGGATGGCGTTGATATGGTGGATCTCTCTTCTCTCTCTCTCTCTCTCTCTCTATTTTTTTCATAAAATTCTCTTCGTTGAGCTGAGTGGGTTGCTTCAGACTTCGCCTTCTGATGGGCTGGAGTTCTCTCTCTCTCTCTCTGAAGAGTTAGAAGCATGGATTGCCATAATGTGTTCGGATTCTACAATGGGGATGGATCCCTTCTCTCTCAATTGGTTATAGCCACTAAAATCTTTCCTTCGGGCCAGTTCTTTCTAGAGAGCTGTTAATCAGCTCAGTGGTCCGGAAAGGTCTTTAACTTTTTTTTTTTTGTAGAAAGGCATGCATGGACAAGGATGCTAGGGTTGGCCTCATTGGTATTATATATTTTCTGTATAATGAACATATTGACTCAATTAAAAGAAAAATTTTTTGGGATAGTCGAGATGCATGCATTGAAATATGATTTACAACAAATATTATTTTTCATAAAATATATTTTCCTTTTTGGGATGAACCAGTGTTCTGAACTGCTGCATAGGCCACCAAAAAAATTAGTATTAAACAGTCAAAAATGTAGACTGCATAGAAAAGTATTGAAAGAATAAAAGTGAAATGAAAAAGCTTTGAAAAACATTGGTTATAAAGAGTCGTCTTCTTCTACGTCTTCTTCTTTGTGTTTAGCTTTGCCCATTCCTATATGGGGTCGCTGTTTCCTATCAACTTTATCCGTCTTCCTCTGCCCAGTGCATCCTGACTTCTTGACTGAACCTTTCTCCCGCATGTCGTCACTTGGTGTTTTAGCCTTCCTTCTGAACTTTGGCTTCTTCCTCTTCTCCTTCCCTCCGCCTCCATGCTCTTATATAACCCTTTTTATACACGATGATCTTTTAGCTATAAAAGTCTTTTACCTAGAAATTCGATAAAAGGTTTGTTTATTATGGTAATTTTTTAGTTTCAGTAATCTCTTACACTGTAATATGAACTTTGTTTACAAATAAAGTTCATGTCCTTTATTTAGTTATTATTGATAACAGCTTCGGTGCAACCCTCGAAGAATTTGGCGAAGGTAACACTTAAGAGCAACCGTCTTTCGACACAGATATGTCTTTCTGCTGAAAGAACACTTTTCCTAATTGAATGATTTGCCTTGGTCGCTATGAAAGAACACTTTTCCTAATTGAATGATTTTAAACTTAGTTGACGCATACTCTCAGTCACTGCAGTTTGTTGTCTACACAAATTTGTGAATTTGTCAACTTACGATCATAGGCAAGACCGGTTTTTAATTCAAGGAAGCCTTCATCATTAAACAACCCCACAACAGGGCAGTGTGACTGGATCACCTCACGCAGTGAGGTTACTTTTAGGTTTTTTGTAGTGTCTCTGTTCAGCTGCAACCCTTTTCAATCCCTTTACTGTACCTCCATTGATATTATCTTTTTCCATCTCGCTATCCACCCTCTCTTAACAAATATTTCTAGTGCAACTGCGAGGTTTTCCTCCTGTTACAACTTTCAGACCTACCTATCTCGATCTCCTCTCCATCGCTAAATGACCTCTTAGGTCCCAGTGCTTGGCCTTTGGCCTGAACTCTATATTCAGTCAATTCAATTCCATCTCACTTTCTACCCTCTCCTAACAGTTGTTCCAGAGTGCAGCTGCGAGGTTTTCCTCCTGTTACACCTTTCAACTCTTTATTCTCAGTTTCTTTTTGCACTAAATGACCTCTTAGGTCCCATTTGCCATTGACTTAAATTTTTATTCCAGTCAATCATTATATCAAGAGTGTGAGAATAGCTGTAGATCAAATTAATATTATTAGATTTCTGTAGCTTTTTTTGTTATTCTTGACGACAAAAAGGGAAGATCATAATATCAACAGTGTTGTCATACCCCTGGATGATTGTTCAACTGTCATTTTGGCCATTCCATCTTATGGGTCTTGAGACTTGGAGGCTGAAATGACTTATAAACACTTCAACAAATAATAATGTTTACTATGTTGCAAATATTTTTTATTCCCTTTTATATGCAGTTCTTCAACTGAATCTATATTTTTGTTTATTAGGTATGTTGTTATTTACCACCAAACCGTTACAACTCATTACTACCCTAAAACAATTCCCCTTGGTGTTAATAGTTTACTTAAATTTTTATCTGTATATTTGTTAATTTGTTAATAAATTTTTGCTTTCTAATAGCTAATCTCTTCTTTCTGCATTTCATATTATATTTTTGTAACTTCTTTTAAATGAACATCATATTCTTTGGCAGCTTGAATTTTAAGCCAATGGACCCAGTGGTGGGCTTGTTCCATATGAATAGGCTCATCTTCTTCATCTTCTTCTTTTAATAATAATAATAATAATAATAATAATAATAATAATAATAATAATAATTGTTATTATTTATTATTATTATTATTATTATTATTATTATTATTATTATTATTATTATTTACATTATGTATTTGTATATAAAAAATATTTATATAACAGCTTATATATATATATCTATATATTTATCATATATCAGTATATATAGTTATATACAATACACTATGGTATTTAGTACCTGCATATTTATGTGTGTATTTTTTCTGATAACTTTATGTTGTCATACTTATTTCTTAATTTTATATATACAAATAGAGATATCATTATCGGTGTTCTTATATTTTAATATATTTAACTCAACTGCCATCACTATATATATATATTTATATATATTATATATTGTGAACTTTGTATACATAGGCTTTGTTTCACAGGTGATCCAAACAAGTCTTATTAACGAGAGAATTGGGGAAACGTCTGCAAGAATCTTCATCGTAGATGTTCCAGAACCATTATCGATTGATTGACATTTAAATTTCTGTGAATGAATTGGCTACACTGGTATGTGATGAAAGGTTCTCAATATAAAATATCTGAACTAGACTAACATTTGAAGATATATTTTGCTAATGTGAATATAAGCCCCGCATTTCTGTATAAAGTTCTCTTCTCTCTCTCACTCACACACACACACACACACACACACTCAAATACCATTTTATATAGAACGTGCCCTGTATATATATATATATCTATATATATAAAATCCATTATCTCCTCCTCTCTTTTATTTCTTTGCATGCAAAGGGCACTTAACTGAAATATGTGACCGATTTTGTTTTCTTATTATGCAGCTATTTTTAAACAACACAGCGAATTGAACAGTTCAATGTTCAATTAGTGCTAAATGCCAGCAGTGCTTTCAGAGAACTAGGGGAAGTTTTCATCAGTTATAAATGCATTTCATCGGAAAAGATGACTTAGGAGAATTTGGTCAATTTTGACTCTTGGAGTCCAATTGTAATGAGACTAATCTTTAGTGTTTCTCACGATTGAAGGGCTTTGGAGGAATGTTAGTGAAATTGTTTTCTTCGACTTTTCTAGGAATTTGCTGTTAAGGACATATGTTACTTTTGACTTAAAAGGCAGAGAGTGTTAACACTTTTAAATATTTTTTAATATAATATTGAGTTTGACAGACTTCCTTCCTTGATTCTTAGTATGTTTAGCTAGAGCAAATGGAACAAAATACTGAAGAATAAAAAGGATAATTGCATTTCTACAAAAGCCATTTTCATAGTTGTAAATTAGAGTTGAGAGAAGAACGGCAATATCTACAATTGAGGTTATGGATATATCGATAAGGATTGGAATTGACAGGATGATCTTAGGAGACGACTGAATGAGAGAGAAGTTTAGTTTAATGGGGAAATGTGGGTCACAACAACAATACGAAGTTTAGCAGTTGTTGCTTCTTTTTTTTTCCTTTAACTTCAGTATATGAGCAGATGTGATTGTATGTATTTATTTTTATTTATTTATTTATTTATTTATTTATTTATTTTATTATTTATTTATTTTTATTTAGATTCTCAATATGAAACTAATTTTTAATTTTTTAAATTTTTTAGTTTCTATTTTACTTATTACAAAATGTTTACGTCTGGATGTTGTGACGCCAGTTTCACTCACCATTCTTTTTTTAATCAGTCAATCAGTGATTAATTCCTTCTCGTTTCTTGAAAAGAATTTATTTGTAAATATAAAGAACTTTATTTTCATGGAATTGTGGAACATGTTAACGGAACATTTTCAACGCATTTGGTGTTATAATATAGGGGTTATATATATAGTATATCACGCAGTATACTGTAGGCGTTATATATATTATAGCGTATATATATATAAATTTCTGACTCCCTCCCATTCCTTTTACTGTCTCTCCGTTCATTTTTACTTTCTTCCATCTTACAGAATTTTTGGAACCTGAGAGCAACTGCACCTTTTTCATCCCTCTTCCTGTACTTGAGTTCATTATTAGTTTTCTTCCATCTTCCTTTCCTAGACAAATTTCTCCTAACAATTGTTTCAGAGTGCAGCTTGCCCAGGTTTTCCTCCTGTTACACCTTTCAAAGGTTCTATAATTTCCTTTCAGCGCTGAATGACCTCATAGGTCCCAGCTTTTGGCCTTGCTTTCCACCTAGAGACCTGGGTTGAGAAACGTGAGTCAGAAATTTATTTTTGTTCAGCTGGTGATTGTGTTTTGATAAATTAGTATACTGTCTTCCCCACCTTACTCGTTATATATATACAATATTTCCTTATTGATATCACACTGAACGTATTTATATATTTATATTCTAGATATTTCTTTGTTTCTCTGTATCAAAGCAACGTATTTACACAGATATAAAGAAATATGCAACTGCAGAGGTTTTCAGAACCAGTTACACCCTTTCTTCTCTTGCCCTGAATTGTTTTCACCTTTAGCGCTAAATGGTCTTATGTCTGTCCCAACGCTTGGCCTCTCACACAAAATTTAAATTCCAGTTCCAGTTCAACGCAACTCTCCTATGTTTCTGCCTCTCTTCTTCTTCGCCAGGGCTATACGTGGGCAGTGTTGAGGCCACCGATGAAGACAACGACTCGATTTTACCATCCTTCAGGATGTCAGACCGAAGGAAATGGTAAGTCTCCACCGCTTTCTAATATCTTTAGTTCTCCTCTCTCTCTATTTGTTTATTTACTCAAGTTTTATTTTCAGTCCTTTAGTCAAACTCAGATGGATGCACGATAACATTGTTTAATGATAGGAGTTGCACAGAAGGATGGTTCTGTAGTGCTGGGTGTGTTTATATATAAAGAATATAAATAAATTCATTCATAAATGAATATATATATATATATATATATAATTTGGTCAAAATATATATATATATAGTATATGATATATATATATAATTATACGATTTATATATATTTATATATATATATATAATATATAATTATTTTATTTGACTTGTGTGTTTGTGTAAGAATATGTTGGTCACTTTTATCAGATACATGTTGTATTTTAATAGCCATTAATATTTATTAGCATTTGACAGACTTCTTCCTTTTTCTTAAGAAGTTAGCTAAGCCGTAAGATTACTGCAAGAAACTGTAAAAAGGATAATGCCATTTCTGCAAAAGCCATTTTCACCATAGTTCAAATGACCTTGTGATTATGGTGACGCGGCTTCTTTAAGACCAGGCATCTAATCTGGGGTCTTTCATATTTCTTGAAGGATTTGGATCTTAAGAGGTTTGAGATGAAAAGACATATCCAAAAAAAGTGCGAAGAATTCGATTTTATTTAAAATGGCCTCCAACAATTACAATGAATCTTAGCACACACACACACATGCACACACACATTACACACAGATGTGATTTTATATACATTTTTATTTACATATTTATATTTATATATATATTTATATAAACTATATATATATATATATTTATTTATTTGTTTTTTAGTATTATATTTATTTTTACTGCGTCAATTCCTGGATTTTTGTGACATCAGTTTTATTTATATATATATATATATTTATATATTTTATATATATATATATATATATATATATATATTTATATTATATATATATATATATATATATATTTATTTATTTATTTTTATATATATATATATATATATTTAATCCTTTTATATATATCTTATATATATATATATACATACACACACACACACACACACACACACACACTCGCACATACACATCCGTTTTTGAGAGAGAAAGATTTTTCTTCCCATTTGTTTTATGATCGACCATGAAACAGCTGAGTCATTTTTAGTTGGCAGGATATCATCTTCGGGACATCAAGGGTCCTACAGTTTCCAAGTGGGCGCTATCGACTTTGCCGGCCATGCATCACTATTTGTTTAGCCCCGGTAACCGTTTACCTAACAGGTGTGGGTGTCTGTCTGTCTATCTGTCTCCTCTTCATGGAATCATCGTTAAACATGTTTCACAAGATGGTACCAGGAAATCGTTGTCTTCAACTTTCGTTTTTTCCTCTTTCAGTTGAGGATTTTATTTATTCATGTTTTGAATGTTATTCATGAACTTTATTTTTATGTATATGATAAATAGTTTTATTATTTGTTAAGGAGTGTTATATATAATTTTATATATTATAGTTATATTTATATATTCTATATATTTTATATACAGTATATTTTTGTTTTAATAATTTTTATCTTTATATATATACACATATTTAGTATATCTATACATACATACATATACTGTGTGTTTAAAATTTTATGTCATTTCCTCCACAGAACGAATTTAAAATTATGAAGTTGGACTTATATAGCCTATCTGTTAGTACAATTATTTTAAGTTTTTATTTTTTTTTCATTTTACATTTCTTGTATTTTTCAGATTGAGTGACGGAGTTAGATGCAGCCATGGTTAACAACTTTGATTTAAATCAATTTGGATTGAATGAATACAGGCTTTAACCTTCATTTATTTCAGGGATGCTAATTCATTCCTTCATTTCACGTTTTGATAGCTAAATACATTAAAAGAGATGAATTTTTGTTAAAAGAACTGGAACAAAATCCACTTATTGATTGTCATGGCAAGCAAAATAGAGTGAAAATTTTTTAAGTATTTTGTGAAGTCAAAAGACATCATAGCTGAGGCAGTGGGTAGACCAAGAAAGTTTTATAAATTTTATCTTGAACTAGAAACAAAAGGGGAAAGATTTTATTTATTTATTTTGCTTGTTATATCTTGAGTTGAAAAAATTTATTTTTAAGCCATTTCATGTTATCAGCAAGCCCAACATCATGCCAGCAACAGAGAGAAGACTGTTTATGGTTTTGTGGTTCATTTCTTAAAAATTGGGATGAAGCTGACTATTTCCATGTTGCAACGCATCAGATGATTTGTTTTATTTACACAGTCATTTAACCAAATCATAAAATGACACCATTTGGGTTGTTTATTTTTAATGATATTTATTATTGATTTATTTTTATCGCCATTGTTGTGAAATTTCCTGAATGTTTGGGAATTTTGTTCTAAAATTTCACAGCCAAACGGTTAATTTGGATCATCAAAGAAAAAGGATAGTCATGGAAATGGCGAATTTAGAGAAACTGTTTTTACTGGTGGAGTATTTTATTCAAAGATCCTGAAAATGTGTTATCTGTTGAAGAAGTTATCTTATTTTTGCATGATGGGCACCATTTATCAAGGCTCTTCAGACACAGGAGCCGTTTACCCAAAACAGTGGTATTTCGATTTCTTCTGTCAAGTGAATTTCAAGGTAGCCCTGACCTTTAATGTTTTGTTTAAACATTTTTTTTTTATTTTTTAAAGGATTTTGTTGAATTTTACAGTGATTTATGATGTATACCAAGCCTCAACGATTTTTAAGAGAGGTGTTGGATGTTTATTCAGGAAATGGAGTTTGAGTTTTATTTATTTTTGTTATTTATTGAAATTATACCCTCAAGAATGCAGGCTGTAGTACATTTAGATGGATTTATTTAAATATTAAATACTCAGAGAGAAACTTAAATAAATATTTGTTTTGAATTATTTTTGTTTTGTCCATATTATTTTTTAGTTTATTTTTTATGGGGGCTTGATTTATAAAATTGTTTATTTATTTATATATTTAATTTTTTTATTTATATATATATATTTACTTTTATTTTTTATATATATTTTTATATATTTATTTTTATATATTTATTTATTTTTATATATATATATATATATATTAATTTATTTATATATTTATATATATATATATATATTTTTATTCATTTATTTATTTATTTATATATTTATTTATATATATATATATATATATATATATATATATATATATATATATATTTATATATATATATATATATATATTTTTATATAATAATGTTATTCTGTTTTATTTATGTTAAGTATTCTTTATTTCAACCCTATTTGTAATGTTCTTCCTCCGTAGCGATTTAGTCCTTTTTTTGGTGAGTTTAATTATGATTAATTTATTTTCATTTATTTACAAATTCTTTAATTCCTTTTTGTATAGAAATATTATTTTCCATTGATTTTAAGGATAGTAATAGTAAAACTGTCAATAAAATATTGCCAGTAAATGAATGGTTGATAGGTCTTATTAATAATAATAATAATAATAATAATAATAATAATAATAATAATAATAATAATAATTATAATAATAATAATAATAATAATTATTTATTCAGCACGTCTTGTGTTTGAAACATGAATGTAAGAAAATTTTTTTTTTGTCTAGTATTATTTTTGTTAAATTATTTTGTATTTAGAACAGAATTTGAAATGCTAGTTATTGTTTATTTTAATTTTCATTTTGTAAACAAATCATTGCACTTATGAGTTTCAATGCTTTGTATTGTTTAAACATTGAAGGGTGTTTAGTAAATGAACAGGAATTAATTCAGAGGTCTTGTATGAAGTTATTCCTTAAAATCCACCCGCTATTCAAAAGAATATTTTCACTCAAAATGTGTGTAACGAGATTTATTAATATTTCAAAAATAAAATTTTATTTTATTTTGTTCCAAACAATATTTTAGTTATTTATTTTATTTTATTATTCATTTTTATTTTTTAATTATTTTTTTTATTTTTATTTTTATTTTTATTTATTTATTTTATTCAGGTTTTTATCTACTTTTATTTTTATTTTATTTTATTGCCAGTTTTATTTTGTTTATTTATTTTATTTTATTAATTCAGTTTTATTCATTAATTCTATGTATTTTATTTCAAGTGTTATTTTAAATTTATTTATTTTATTTATTGCCAATTTATTTTGTCTTTATTTAATTTATTTTTTATTTTGTTTGTTATTAATTTTTATTGATTTATTTCATTCCCAATTTTATTTAATTTTATTTTATTTCAGATTTATTTTTATTTAATTTGTTTTATTTTTTACCTATTTATTTTTTATTTTATTTTTTATTTATTCCTAATTTATTTTATTTATTTATTTTATTCCATTTATTTATTTAATTTTTTTATTTCCATTTATTTAATTTTTTCATTTATTTTTTATTTTATTTTATTTCAAATTATTTTATTGTATTTATTCATTTTATTGACTTTTATTTTATTGTATTTATTCATTTATTTTATATTTATGTATTTTATTTTACTTTATTATACAATTATATATTTTTGTTTAATTATTTAATTTTATTTAGTTTTATTTTATTTTATTTTTTCATTCCATTTTTATTTATTTATTTTATTTATTTATTTATTTTGATTTATTTATTTTATTCATTTATTTATTTTTCTTTATTTATTGAGTTTATTTTATTTCATTTTTTTCCTAAATTTATTTTGTTTATTTTATTTTATTATTTATTTTATTTTTATTTTTATTTTTTATTCCCAGATTTTATCTTTTTTATTGCTATTTATTTTTTATTTTTATGTATTTTTATTTGCCATTTTTTATTTTATTTATTTGCCATTTTATCTATTTTATTTATTTTATTTTTTTTTTTTATAGATTTATTTATTTTTATTTATTTGTTTTTTATTTTTATTTATTTTATTTATTTATTTTTATTATTTATTTTATTTTTATTTATTATTTTATATAATTCATTTAATGTTTTCTCTTTATTGCTATTTATTTATTTATTTTCACTTATTTATTTATTTTGTTGATTTATTTTTTATTTATTTATTTATTTATTTTTTATCTATTTATTTATTTTTAATTATTTTTTATTCTTATATGTTTATTTATTTTTATTTATTTTATTTATTTTGTTATTTATTTTTGTTGTTTATTTGTTGTTATTTATTTTTGTTTATTTATTTGTTTTTGTTTATTTGTTTTTTTGTTGTTTATTTGTTTATATTTGTTGTTATTATTTATTTTGTTTTTATTTAGTTATTTTTTCTAATTTATTTTTATTTATTTTTGTTTTGTTATTTATTTGTTTACAGTAAATATTTACATATTACTTTGATCTCAGTACTTTCAGGTCCTAACTGTGACCCTTTTCCAGAGATGAGGTAGTCAGGCTGGTTCAAGGCCCAGCAATCTTGAACCAGCCTGACTACCTCATCTTTGAAAGGTCAGATTAGAACTGGTACTCGAGATCAAAGTAATATGTAAATATTACCAGTAAACAAGTTATACACAAGAACCTATGGGTTTCTCTTTCCATTCCCAAGTTATTTGTTTATTTTTCGCAATTTCATTTATTTTTATTTGAGCATTTTATTTACTTATTTTATTTTATTGAAATTTATTTTTATATTAATTTCCAATTTTATTTTATTTTATTTTGTTTCATTTCCTGTTTTATTTTCTTTGTTTTATTTTATTCCCAATTTTGTCTTAATTATTTACTTCATTCCCAATTTTATTTTATTTTAATTTTTTTATGTTATTTATTATATTCCCAATTTCATATCGTTTTATTAATTTAATTTTTATTCCCTATTTCATTTGATTTTTTTGTTATGGCCAATTTTGTTGTATTTCATTCACAATTTTATTTCATTTATTTATTTTATGCCCAATTTTATTTTATTTTTTATGTTATTTATTTTCTTCCCAAATCTATTTTTGATTTTATATTATTTCCAATTTTTCTTTATTTATTTTATTGTATTTAATTCCCAGTTTTATTTTATTTACTTTATTTTATTCTATTTCCTTTATTTTATTCTCAGGTTATTTTATTTCATATACTTTATTCAATTTCCAATTTTATTTTACTTATATTGTACTGTATTCCATTCGCAATTTCATTTCATTTCGTTTTATTTCCAATCGAAACGAGTAATGAATAACTTCCCTCATTGCAGAAGAGAATTCCCACAAGCCCTTCTTCCCCAGTGCGCAGCTTATGACGGCATTCACATCCAAGGAGAACGTGACTGAAGGAACTCCAGTGCTTGTGGTGGGTAAATGGGGTTTTGGGGTTAGGGGTGGAGTGGGGTTGTTTGGTTTGGAGTTGGGATAGAAGGAGAGAATGGTTAAAAAAAATGAGAAGACAGAGGTGTGGTTCAGTTGGGATATTGTGAGTGACTGCAATGTTACTATTATTATTATTATTGGTGAAGAAATCCGCAATGGTGTAAATGCAAATATATGATAGAAATATTTATACAAAAAGTATTGTATATATATTTCTAATATAGTCTTAAATTTACCGTTGTGAATTTCTTCACCATTTTAATAACTCGTGCTTTTATTATTATTATTATTATTATTATTTTATTATTATTATTATTTATTATTATTATTATTATTATTATTCAGATCATAGACACTATTCAATATGAATGAGACTTTAGGTTTTTAAACAGGAAAGGTAAATCTGAATAAGACGTTATTCATGAGAGAGACTTTAGGTAAATATGGTCAAATAAAAAGGAAAATTAG
>NW_027100719.1:1474417-1482877 GCF_040412425.1 Macrobrachium rosenbergii | reverse complement strand
TGCCATGGCAGAATGGCGCTTACGTACCTTATCTGCATTTTTAGATTCTGGCAGCTCGTATGTTCTGGCAAAAATTAATTACTTTAGAGTGCCGTTCGCAAGTCAAAATATTTCCAGAAAACGTCAATTGCCGAATCTCTCGCAAGCTCTCACTAAGTGCCAGAAAACTGGCAGCTGCTGATTGGTGAACCAGCCTGCGTATATGCGTCAGTAGCTTAGAATCAGTGGATGAGTGCCCTTTGGAACTAGCTCCCATATCCATTTATTCGCCCCTTCTTTTGCTTGTATTTCGCAGCTTTCAGCCATAAAGTTTCAAACTTTATCTTCTTTGTCTTCAGCTTTACCATTTTATCTATGGTGTTGCTTCCTATCAGCCTCAGTCATAAAGTTTCAAACTTCATCTTCTTCTTTTGTTTTCAGTCTTATTGATTTTCTCTAAGATGTTACTGTTTCCTATTAACCTTTAGTCATAAAGTTTCAAACTTTATCTTCTTTGTCTTCAGCTTACCATTTCCTATATGGGGTTCCTGTTTTCTATCAACTTTTAGTCACAAAGTTTCACACTTTATTTTCTGTCTTTATCTTTGCCCATTTCTCTATGGTGTTACTGTATCTTATCAGCCTTCAGTCACAAAGTTTCAAACTCTATGACCTAGTCATTTAAAGCATATAATAACTTGTTCTTTAATAAGCTAAACATGTTTTCAAAAAGCAGGATCATTAATTTGCTGAAATAAAGAGCGGACAATGAAATGAGTCCATCACAGGAAAAGAAATTAAGAGAAGATTGCAGTGTGTACGGAACTAATTGAGTAAATAAAACGCCAGCCGCGAATAATGGACCACAAGACACAAATATTGGCGCTGTTGTTCGTTTTTTCATGAGAAATTTCGGAAAAGAAACTGATTCTGGATATACATGGGATGTGCTCAGTGTTATTCTGACTTTTTGTTCAGTCATATCTACGATTCTCTAATAGTTACATAAAAATAACTAACTTTCTTGCTTATAGTATATATATATATATATATATATATATATATATATATATATATGTGTGTGTGTGTGTGTGTGTGTGTGAGAGAGTGTGTGTATGTATAGAGCATGTATATATATATATATATATATGTATATATATATATATATATATATATATATATATATATATGTGTATAAAAATGCTTCTTTCTCCTTCTTCCTACCAGCACATACACACACACACACACACACACCAAAACACACAAAAACAACCATGACCAGAATTGTTTCCAGGTCTTCCAGAAATTGTTACTCACTTCATTATTCCTCAAAAGAAATGGGTAACGAAAATGTAACGCCATGCTTTGCCTCTTAGTGATTCAGAACCTTGACTTCCTGCTTTATGGAAATATTACCCTTCTCTTGATTAAGACCTGCTCCTTATTGTCTCTTTCCTGAGATTTAAAAACTTCAATTTCATCAATATTTCCACCAATTACCTATTTGCGTGCTAGTCAATTTTCATACGCAATTTTCGAACTGTATTCTGACTCTGGTTTTGTAGAAGGCATTAAAAATCAATCATTATTATGAAATGGAATATGAAATTTAGGCCAAAGGCCAAGGGCCAAGACCTATGAGGTCATTCAGCACCGAAAGGCAAATCGAGAGCAAAAGGTTTTTAAGATGTAACAGGTGGAAAACTCCTCGGTTGCAATAAGCAACAATTGTTAGAGAGGGTGGAAAGTAAGAAGAAAGAAAGAGAATATGAACGGAGGTACAGCAAAAGGAATGAAAGCAGCTGCAGCTAGGGGCGGAAGGAACGCTGCATATAACATGAAGTAATGCCTACAATGCGCCGGGTGAGGTGTACTGACAGCACTACCACACAACAGGAATTAGCATTTATTATTGTTGTTGTTGTTGTTGTCCCGTTTCTACTTACGACGAGACAAGAGTCAGAAGAAACAGAAGAAAACCCTCGGACTTACCTGAAGGATTGAGTCCGTTCTGGGACATCCTCACGGACTTCCGCTCTGTATTCTGACTTCGAGAACCTCCAGCCCGTGAGGCCAATGGCACCGTCGGTGAAGATGACGATGGAAGGACGAAGAAGATGACGATGATGCTTTTGATGACCTCGTCGAGGAATTCTTTGGTAACTTGTGTCTGAAGTCTGCTTCTCGCCCAGAGCTCCGTTGAATACACCAACAGCTGCGGGAAAACGAAATGACAACTTGAGTATCCGCTGCATTGCGGTAACGTTTCATTTTGTAAATCGTTAGGGTTGGTTCTACTGATTCACCTTAAAACACTCTTTTCTTAGAATGATCTTAAGATTTCAAGGCAACTGAGAATGAAACGAGAGACTTTATGTACATAAATATCCCCATTATTATTATTATTATTATTATTATTATTATTAATATTATTATTATTATTATTATTATTATTATTATTATTATTATTATTATTATTATTATTATTATTATTATTATTATTATATTATTCAGAAGATGAACCCTATTCGTATGGAACAAGCTTCTCTACCAAAGAGGCCACTGATTTGAACTCAAGCTTCCAAAGAATATGGTGTCCATTAGAAGTAAGAGAAATTAAAGGGAAATACTGAAAGAAGAGATCTCAATTATTAAACAGAAAAAAAGTAAATTAATAAATAAATTGATACAGTACCCATAACGTCGATGATATTGGATATTTTTCCACTACTCTGGGATTATTTTGTGGACAGCGGCAAATATTTCCAAATTATTTATAAATACAACAATTATTATTATCATTATTTTTCTCTTCCTTCAAAGTGGTTATTGGTTAAAAGAGCCTTGATCCATTCTTGAACTTCGCACAGGGCGTGCAAGGGAGATCACTGCTACTGGAAAAGGGCAATTATTTCATATTTTCTTCCCTGCTGTTTGTTTATAAAGAAACAACAGAGTAACACACAGAAACTGCATAAAAGATGTATCCCTCACAACCTCACTTTTCAATGGAATAAATGAAGATGTTGCTTAATTAGAACTTTAAAAGTTCAAGCCAAAAATGCGGTCCATTTCTATTCTAAAACAAGGCACCTAGTAGTTTAATAAACTATTATTATTTTTATCTATTTGTGTCATTAGTTTATTAATTTATCTATTTTCCTTTTCTGAAAACTGGTCTCTTCTCTGTATTTCTATTATCTTCTGTAACTTTTTATTTAAATGAACACCATATTCTTTGAAGCTTTGAATTTAAAGTCAATGGCCCTTGGGCTTGTCCTATATGGATAGGGGTTGATCTTCTGAATAATAATAATCACATAATACACACAATACACACACACACACACACACACACACAATAATAATCTGACTTTTCGTTGACAACTCGATTATTTAGTCAGAGATTATATCCTGTGGCCTTGCATTAAATAGCCTAATTCTCGTAAACCATGTTACTCAATGTATTACTTCCATTCTTCTCATCTTTTGTGACTCACGAACAACACGCATTTTTCTTACCCACAATCTCTTACTCCAGTCTAGCTACTGAGGTTAAATTTTGTCTTCCCTTGGTAAATATACACCTACTTATCTTGCAATGTTGGTCACATGCATAGTTACAGCCATGCTTTACAATATCCAGTTTGCCCCCAGTTATCGTGATTCAATCTAAACTTTTCTGCAGGATTTGTGAAGAGGTCTTCAAAGCATGAATGTAATACATAATATGGAAAAACTGGAGAGACACACCACTCCTCTCTCTCTTCTCTCTCTCTCTCTCTCTCTCTCTCTCTCTCTCTCTCAAAAAAGGAAGCTATTTACGAAACAGGCACATAAAAAATTAAAAAAACAATAAAAATCAACTCACCAGATGATTTTTATAGAAATATTATGTAAAGAGTTCCCTTGTGTACAAACCCATAATGGCATTTCCTTTCCCAAACAGTGATATGTAAAAACAAGCTCATGAGACAAAAAATCTATCAGTGATTACTTCACCCAACGCGACGCGATACCTCTGTAAGTCAACATTTTGAGCACATACTGTCACGACATGTATAAGGAGATTACAATGGATGAAACGGAACGAAAGGGCTGTGCAAGGTTTATCTGATGATAAAGTAAGTGAGGACTTGCCACAAATAACGAGGTTCATAAAAAAAAATAATTCATTCTAATTTAGTAATAATGAATGAATCTACTGATGTTGAACACGACATTATAATTCAGTATAACAAATGGGATATGATATAATTGATCACAAAAAAATTATAATAAACAACTCATATATGGCAAAACTCTCCTTGATAAATAGAGCACATTAGTGATTTAGTTCATTTGACGTATATATATATATATATATATACAGTATATATATATATATATATATATATATATATATATATATATATATATATACATATATATATATATATATATATATATATATATATATATATTATATATATATATATATATATATTATTCAGTTACATTCTATCCCATACTGTTACACTGGAATATATTTTTCAATACTGAAGGAAGTAGATTTCAGATATTATTGTCAATGAGACACAACAGTAACATAACAGCTAGTTAATATCTCACAGGAAGTCACATAGTCAATTCGATACATGGAAAGAAAACGTTCATGTGATCTACTTCTAGAAATCATTCTTTTACAGTAAGTGCGAAAAGCATCAGCGCTGCCCAGCTATGTTTGAGTATACATTTACTCCTCCATACAGAAAGGAGTCAGTGAAGAATAATCCCTGCATCATATGAATAATTCAATCCTCTCCAGCAAGGCACATACACCATTAACAGCAAATGGCATATAATCGAATGAAAATGATTTATTGCTAAGTAAGAAGCAAAACAAAAAGTTTATATTTTGATACCTTTGATAAATGCACTAAAATACCAGTTTAATGATAGTAATGATAGTGATACAAAAGATTTTTGACGAAACGATTCAATATTCAATAATCTAGAAATTTATTATCATATGTAACGGTCAGATGAGACATTACTAGTAGTGTGATGACAAAATTGAACTGGAGCTAAGAGAGAGAAAGAGAGAGAGAGAGAGAGAGAGAGAGAGAGAGAGAGAGAGAGAGAGAGAGAGAGAGAGAGAGAGAGAGAGAGTGAAATGAAACATTTTCAGGAGCTAGAAAAGAGATTTTTTGCATTTCTAAAGCAAGATTTGACTTTTATAATTACTGGCTTCAAATTAGAGTCGGTTATCTGTCTGTTTAATTTTCATGCTGTGGCACCTTCCTGTAATATAATTCTATTCATTGACATAATTTTCTATATAAACATGACGCAACCTAGATTACATAGGACAAATCATCAATTTACACCAGGGACTTTAAATGTCCTCCTGACAAATTGAGAAGCAGGTTACTGTAACCTATTACTTACAGCCTACTCCAAACAGACGTAAAAGTGAATGAAACGAAGTAAATTCAGATTTTACTGGAAGTGCACCAGATAACTTTTGAGTTTTGAAATATTAATCAGTTACTCACTAAGGCTACATTAGTTTTCAAACAAATAAATTAAAATTTTCAGAGGCTCAGAGTTCTCCAGGCATCCAAACCAAACTTACTTCAAGTTCGAATGTAAGATTAGCAACAAGAAGAAGCTGGATGATTAACTAATGCCAATACTGAAAACTACAAACTGACATCAAATCCTCCAAAAGATTTGTATGTTCAGACAGCTGGACCCATATTTCTGATAAAGTTTAAAAATGACAATAGAAGAGAAGTCTTGTACTGTGAGTTTTTTTTTCAAGCGAACAAAATGACAATGCATACAGTAATTGAGATTGATTTTTAAAGAAGTAAAATTCTGACCAATTAATTTTGTTAAGAAATCTACACAACACAGCACCAAACTTTCCAATGATTCGTATGTCCAGCATAGCTCGACCGCATTTCGATAAGTTTAAAAAATGACAGAATAAGACAAGTCTTGTATTGTGAACTTTTTCACGTGAATATGGCGATGTGTAATTGAAGACTATTTTTGAAAAGTTAATTCTGACCAATCCCAAATTGCGTAACGAATTTTGAAAAAGTTGATGATTACTCTCATGCCATTCTCTGCTTTGTTAGCCCGTTTGGTGTTTGTGGCGCTATGAGATGCCCAAAAGAGTGGGCATTTCTCTTATCACATGCGTCTCCATATCGTTCATATGATTTCCATTTCATACGCAATAAATGCTTCATGAACGTTTTAAAACAAATTTCGTTGGTCTAAGGTTGAAATGGAATGGAATATAAAATTTAGGCCAAAGGCCAAGCTCTGGGACCAATGAAGTCACTCAAACCTCTTTGAAAATTGAGAGTAAAGGGTTCAAAGGAGGAAAACCTCATTTGCACTATGAAAACAGTTGTTGGGAGAGGGTGGAAAGCAAGATGGAAGAAAGAGAATATGAACGGAGATACAGTAACAGGAATGAACGGGCTGCAGCTCGGAAACACAATCTCCGACCCGGTCGTGCTCTCTGAGTTTATGGAGCGGAGACTTTCTGGACGGCGGGCAACGCCAACTATCACAGATTGAAATACCAGAACACCTTTTGAACTCTTCCGGATTTTGCTTTTTTTTTTTTTTTTTGTCTGTTCCTTTTTTATGATTTTACTGCATATCATGCAAAGAAGTCATGGTATGATTGTATAGACAACACTGTGTTGAACTCACAACCTGTATCATATCGAAAATAATAGAAAATGCTCAAATTACCGGTTTTAGTTAGGAAAGGGGAGGGGAGGGAAGGGTAGAATCTGCGTGTGCGTGCGTCTCTGTCTCCCTCTGTCTCTCTCCGTCTACGTGTGTCTCTGTCTCTCTCTCTCTCTCTCTCTCACACACATCATCATTATCATCAACATCATTATCTCTCTCTCTCACACACACACACATCATCATCATGTCTCTCTAAAATGACCACAAAAATACATAACACTCATAAAATATAAAGGAAGAGAGAGAGAGAGAGAGAGAGAGAGAGAGAGAGAGAGAGAGAGAGAGAGAGAGAGAGAATGGACAAAAAGCACAGTACCTTTTCAGCAGACGTTTAAACCAAGACAAGAGAGAAGGCAAGGAAGTCCTGCTCCTACTCATTACGTTAGCTCTGGTCGGCGCTGTGATTCGTCCACTTGTGTGCCGCTGCTTCAGATTTTCATTCCACATACACACACACACACACACACACACAACACGCAGATTCTACCCTTCCTCCCCTCCTCTCCCCTTTCCTAACTAAACCCTGCAGTTTCGGCATTTTTTCTTCCTTCGATATTATACAGGTTATAATTCAACACAGTGTTGTCTATATAATCATCCCATGTATGACTGTTTGCATTATATGCAGCAAAATCATAAAAAAGACAACAACAAAAACACCCAAGCAAAATCCTAAAGAGTTCAAAAGGTGTTCGAGTGTACCAGTATTTTCAATCCGTGATAGCTGGCGTTGCCCGCCGTCCAGACAGTCTCCTGCTCATAACTCGGAGCACGACCTAGGTGGGTCGGAGATTGTGGTTTCCGAGCGTACACTACTTAGAACCGTAAGTAATGCCTACAGTACACAGGCGCGTGAGGTGTACTGAGGACTACCCACCTACGGGACTGGTCATAGTTTCACGTGTTCTTGTTGTTCCCTATGACTTACGAAAAGGTCATGTCATTTTGAGATGAGTAGGGAACACATTCTCTTCTCTACACGCAGCTGGACTATCAAGTGGGAAGCATGATGGATGGATTTTATCTACCAGGATGAAAGTCAATGTAATACTTAGTTAATTTAATCATTTTAATGTCCTCGTATCAGAATAGCGCCTAAATCTTGGACAAAAAAACAGAGAACATTAATTCAGTAGTAGCAGATAAATGATTATTACCTTTCCTGGGAATCCAGATACCTTAATAGTTCTTACATTTCTATAACAACATCTATCTTCTTCATTGAAGATATACTTACGCTAACAAAATAGCTCCAATCTCCACATGAAATACAGTTCCATGAGTAAAATGAACATTGGTTTACAGATGCTGATTAAAGTATGAAGGTTTCCATAGATGTTGCTTAAGTATGAGGTTTTCATAGATGTTGCTCAAGTATGGTTTTCCATGGATGTTTCTGACGTATGAAGGTTTCAGATTTGCTGAAGTATGAGAAGGCTTCCATAGAAGTTGTTTAAGTATGAAGGTTTCCCACACAGAAGTTGCTGGAAGCATGAAGGTTTTCATAGATGTTGTTAAGTATGAAGGTTTCCATAGAAGTTGCTTGAAGCATGAAGGTTTCATAGATGTTGCTTAAGTATGAAGGTTTCCATAGAAGTTGAAGCATGAAGGGTTTCATAGATGCTTTAAGTATGAAGGTTTCCATAGAAGTTGCTGAAGTAAGGAAGGTTTTCATAGATGTTGCGTAAGAAGGCTTCTAGATGTTGCATAAGCATGAAGGTT
>NW_027100719.1:1451917-1464417 GCF_040412425.1 Macrobrachium rosenbergii | reverse complement strand
TACAAAAATGTAGGGAGCAAACGTTTGTAGAATTTGCAAGGTCTAAAGAACAATATGCTAGTGATTGGCTTAAGTCCAAAGAGGTGGTTGATTTTGATAAATTAAAGGAATTGATGTTGGTGGAAGAGTTTAAGAGGTGTGTACCGGATAAATTGAAGGTCCATCTTGAAGAGTTAAAACTCGATACCATTCAGGAAGTAGCCATCGCTAGTGATGAGTATTATCTATCTCATAAACATGAGTTAGAAGGTGTAACAATAAATGTCAAGTCTAGTTGGGTTAGAACAGGCAGGAATAATAATTGTAATAATAATAACATTGGTAAGAGGTTTAATAGAGGCAATTATGGAAGTAACCATCAGGGTAACCATCAGGGTAATAACTATCAGAGTAATACCAATAACAATAATAATAATTTTTCTCCTAACAGAGGTTATAGGAAACCTTATGGATATAATCCAGAAAAGTTGAAGTCACTAACGTGTTTCTTTTGCAATAAGAAGGGGCACGTAAAAAGTATGTGTCATGCATTTAGAAAATCACAAAGGGTTGATGGTAGGCCAGTAATGAGTGTGGAAAAGAGAGAGAGAAACCCGTCCCCGCAAGGACCACTGACCAATGACTACGTGGCTGCTTTGATAAGTATTTGTCTGTCGGTAGTGTCTCGTTCGTAAATTCGTCCGAGAGAAGGCAAGTACGGATTTTGCGTGATACTGGAGCAGCTCAGTCTTTTGGTTCTTCGGGAGGCATTGCCGGGTAATTTGGTTTCTAAAAATAATGAATTTGTGTTGCTGTCTGGTTTCCCTGATACGGTAAAGTCTTACCCTATTGAAAATTTTAACTTGATCTGTCCTTCCTTTTCAGGAAATTTAAAATTGGCCATCGTTGATAAGTTTCCTGTTAAGGATGTTGATATTGTCATAGGAAATGACGTTGCACTTAAGAATAATACCTGTCCAATATTGGTAAATCCCGATCATGAAGTAGCGGTAGTTACTCGATCTAGTGCTAGAATTGTTGACGCTGCAGAGTCAACAATTGATGTTGATTTAAGTAGTTTAGATCGTAGCGGTAGCGTAGTTGTAGGAGATATTGATATTATGAAGAATAAACCTAACTGGACTGTTGAAGAGCTTATTAAGGCTCAGAAAAAGGATTTTCAGGATATCTCTATAGAGTCGGGTGAGGTGCCTGATCTGACTACTCCTAAGTTTAAGATTATTAAGAATATTTTGTATAGGTTGAGTAGACCTATGGAGGCTAATAATGCTGATCACGAAATTTTGAAACAAATAATGGTTCCTTATGTTTACAGGAATGAGTTGATTGCATTGGCGCACGAGAGTGGTTTGGCTGGTCATTTTGGTATTCATAAAACTTCGGTCAAGTTACTTATGAATTATTATTGGCCCAAGTTGAAGGCAGATGTGAAGAAGTTTGTCAATAGTTGCGACGTCTGTCAAAAGGTCGGTAAGCCCAATCAGCCTATTCCAAAAGCGCCTTTATGTCCTATTCCAGTGGTTTCTGAACCTTTCAAGGAGGTGATTATTGATGTTGTGGGACCTTTACCAAGAACTCGTAGTGGAAATGAATATATTTTTACTATCATGGATAAGATGTCTCGGTATCCTGAGGCGATTCCGCTGCGTACTATAAAAGTGCTAAAATTGTAGATGTACTAATAGAATTTTTCACCAGGTTTGGAATGCCTAAAATAATTCAATCGGATTGTGGTTCTAATTTTGTTAGTAGGTATTTCAAAGACAAAATGGCAGAGTTGAATATAAAACATGTAACCTCTTCTCCATATCATCCGGAAAGTCAGGGAGCTCTGGAGAGGTTCCATCAAACCCTCAAGTCTATGATAAAGAAATATTGTTTGGTTAATGGTTCCGAATGGGATAAGGAACTACCTTACTTATTATTTGCATTTCGGTCAGTGCCGAGTCAATCTTTAGGATTTTCACCTTTCAGCCTTATTTTTGGTCATTGTGTGCGTGGTCCATTGGATGTGGTTCGTGAATCTTGGGAGGGGGACGCCCTGATATAAATTTATTAGATTATGTTAGTAATTTGGGTGATAAATTAACGAAGGCTTGGAAGTTTGCTGGTGAAAATTTATTGTGTAGCCAAAAGAAAAAATGAAATACTTTTTGACAGAAAGACTAAGGAGCGTAATTTTGTAGTGGGTGATAATGTTTTGGTATTGCTTCCCATTCCAGGAAACCCTTTAAAAGCTTCATTTTCAGGACCGTGGAAAATTTTAAAGAAATTAAGTGAGGTAAATTATTTAGTAGAGACCCCTGAGAGAAGGAAACCTTTTCAGCTTTGCCATATAAATATGTTGAAGGCATATAATGAACGGGAGAAGGTTATTCCCGTGGCCTCTATCGGGGATGTTGTTGTGTCTGATAATAACTTTTTTTCTTTTTCAGATAGTGAAAATATTGATGAAAATTGTTTTGATGGAAGTGAATGGCTATCGGATAATAAGGGTTCTTTGAAAAATTTTGCTAATATGGTTTCTCATTTAAGTAATGGAGAACAAAGGTCTTTAAAGAAATTGGTATTTAATTATAAGGAATTATTTTCGGATGTACCGGGAAGGACTTCGGTCCTTGAACATGACGTGGACGTAGGTAATGCCACGCCCGTGAAACAATCTCCTTTCAGGTTGAATCCTTTCAAGAATGAGGTTGTAGCGAAGGAAGTTGATTATATGTTAAAACATGACCTGATTGAACCCAGCCAAAGTCCGTGGTCATCACCCATTGTATTGGTAAAGAAATCTGATGGAGATTTCAGGTTATGCTTTGATTATCGTAAGATGAATGAGTTGTCTAAGTCTGACTGTTATCCATTACCTTGAATTGAGGATTGTATTGATCGTATGGGTAAGGCTAAATACATAAGTAAATTCGACTTGCTGAAAGGTTATTGGCAGGTTCCTCTTTCGAAGCGGGCAAGGGCCTTGTCTGCTTTCGTAACACCACAAGGACTGTTTCAATGTAAAGTTATGCCGTTTGGTATGAAGAACGCGGCTGCTACCTTTCAGAGGTTAATGAATACGTTGGTCTATGGTTTGGAAGGGTGTGTTGTTTATATTGATGATATTGTTATTTATAGTGATGACTGGGAAACGCATTTAAAACGTATTAGGGCACTGTTCGAGGTTTTGAAAAAGGCTGGTTTAGTAATTAATTTAAAGAAAAGTGAGTTCGCAAAGGCGAAGGTGGTATATTTGGGTCATGAAGTCGGTGGTGGTAAAGTTGCTCCCAAGCAAGCAAACATTGAATGTATTGAGAAAATGGTAATTCCTAAGTGTAGGAGGGATGTCAGAAAATTCCTTGGTTTAGTAGGTTATTACAGAAGGTTTGTTAGGAATTTTTCTGACATTGCCGATCCTTTGACTAATCTCCTAAGAAAGGGTGTAACTTTCGTCTGGACTGAGGAAACGCAAAGGGCATTCGATAATTTGAAGAGAGTTTTACTTAATTTCCCTGTCCTGAGGGCTCCTGATTTCGACCTTCCGTTTTCTCTTGCTACGGACGCAAGTGACGTTGGTGTAGGAGCGGTGTTGTTGCAGAATGACGAACAAGGAGTCTCTCATCCTGTCGCATTCTTTTCAAAAAAGTTGTCCTCCGCCCAACGTAGGTATTCTACTGTGGAGAAAGAGACCCTTGCTGTAATATTGGCCATTAATCATTTTCAGGTTTATCTCTCCTCCACAGATACACCTATTAAGATCCTGACGGATCACAATCCCCTGACCTTCATCAGTAGATACAAGAATAAAAATCAAAGATTGATGCGATGGAGTCTCATGTTGCAAGAATGGAATTTGGAATTTTCACACGTTCCAGGAAAAGATAATGTTGTTGCCGATTTTCTCTCTCGCAGCGTTGAATAGTGGTTTGTGGCAGAGGGCTATGCAGCTATTAAAGGTATAGTATCTGTATCGTTCTAATTACGGTATGTGTGCTGTTGAAGTGAGCACGTAGAGATAAAATATATATGTAAGACTTGTTTATTAATGATCATAATTTTCTTTACAGGGCATGTGTCGATGTTTTATATGTATTGTATGGATTACTTGTTATAAAAAGTTGAGGGTGGCAAATGGTAACAGTTATTGGTTGACTAAAAAGGTTTCCAAGTTTTAAGGTGTCGGGTACGATTAGGTTTATACTACTAAGTTAAGGAAAAAGATAGGCTCTAACCCGGTTATTCTATAATTTCAGGCTAATAATTACGCTTCATTGATTTTGGTGTGTTTATTTGTGCAGGGGAGTCTTCTTGCGGTCTTCTCTGTATCATTCAATGAGGGTGTATGTATTGGACACTATGGTGACCAGTGTAGTGGTCATTGAGATAAAGACAGTGGTTTTTTTGGCCAAACATTCGTTAACAGTGAATGAAATGTATCACTGAAATTGGACAGTGTTTTTTTTTTTGGAAAAGGTTATGGCCTATGAACGATATATATCGGAACCCGGTTGTTAGAGCAATGTCTAGCTCCTAAATTTTGTGTGAGAACAAGGTGAAGTTCTTAGGTTTTTGTGTAATGGAGCTTCTGGCTTTGGGAAATTTCTCTGTATATGTACTAGTATTAAGATTATGATTTTCTAGGTACTTATAAAGTTGCTATCCTTGTGAGCTGCTATCCTTGATTCTTGCCACCCCCTAGCCCGTGTTCTAAGTGTTATAAGTATTATTGGTGGAGAAAATTTTCTCTTGTTGATTTGTATATCTTGTCTTACAGTTGATTGACAATTATTGATTCATTGTGATTTATACATAATTTTTCTTGTTTTGAATTTTTGAATTTTAGATTATGTATTAACGTTAAAAAAATTTTTTTTAGTAAATTTTTTTTTCTTTGGGAGAGGAGGTGTCAGTTGTTGCCATTTAATTAGGTAATAATTTATGAGTCTGGATGAATTTTTGAATGTAAATTACTTAAGTGTTATTTTTGTTTTGTTAGCTTGTTTGCTCCTCTCCGGTGGTTCGCTCTTTTTATAATTTTACTAATGCCAGTTGTCTTTTTCATATATGGTGCTGAGTGGGTGTGAGGCCTTCCCAGTACATTCCATTCCCCCACTCCCCACAGCCCTGGGTGGACGAGGGTCTTATATTTATCCTACAAGAGTAGGAGTTAGTTACGTTCTGGACCTCTGCCTGGGCATTTGGTTGGCTTTTGGACTGCTGCTTGACTTGCTTCTTGTTTTGAGGATCTGTACACCCGCCAATATATTGTGGATCCATTACCCTCTGCAGCTTAAGAGTTCATCTTCGGATAATTCTACCATACCCTTGGTCCAGTTATTAAAGCCAAGGGGACCTCACTGTCCTACGGTAGGGTATTTATAACCCTTGTATAAAATATAGACGACTTCTTGTTGAGATCACGGCACTTTAATCCTGTTTTGGGCCCTAACACCCCGACTGCCTTGATTTATCCTCCAGACGTGGAGAGTGACTGTCTTTCAAGAGGAGCCACAGAAAACTATAAATAAAAGTTGTTAGGGATATTAGATTGTATTCGTTAGGATATTCTCTCTTTTGCTTTTCTCTTCCTGTCTGGGCCCCCTCCTTTTTGTGTTTGAATGAGTTATTTTTCTATCGTTAATTGGGTAAGTGGTTGTTGATATTAAGTATAATTGATATTCATATTATTTTTGTATCTGAAGAGGTTCAGGTATTATTTCTGACTTATATTGATGTATTAAAATTAAGGATTTTTCTTGGTATTTTCTTTGCCCCTTGAATTGATTTTTGCACACGGCTAAGAGGTTGAGATACTATTCCACCAATTGTGGATTTAGTATTGTGTTGGTGAATACTTGTTGATTTATTATATTTGGATATAGTGTGGTGGTTAATCAAGCCATCACAAGTGGCGACCGTTTTGACAGGATTTTTCCGTTCCAGTGTATTCACTGGTGTGTGCAAAATTGATTCTTGGGGTTTAGTTTTTTAAGGCTGCATATTTTCACCTCCTCGCGTTTTTTGTATATTTGGTTGCTTTTTGTGAATAGGTGTTCATTATGTCGGTTGTTGATGTATTAGAACTCCTTAGTGGAGAGGGGTGGCAAGAGAGGCTTGCAGAGTTGAATAGGGATGACTTGATAATTGTAGTGCAGCATTTTGAAAGGGTGTATTGTTATTGCAAATTTATGAATATATAAAAACTGTAAAGGCTGGTGGGGAACAAGAAGTGAAATCTGAAAAAGGTGGTGTGGTATCTGTAGAAATTTTAGATAGGCAAATTGCTTTGAGGAAGGTGGACTTGGAAATAGAAAAGTTTAAGGCAGAGGAAAGGGAAAGGGAGAGGCAGCATGAGATTGCCATGAGAGGTGCAGGTCCTTCTTCCCTCCACTTCTCCAAATAGGTCTGTAACGCCTGCTATTAATTTAGCGCAGGCTCTCAAATTTGTACCTCAATTTGAGGAAAATAATGTGGCTGAATTTTTTGTATCTTTCGAAAGAATAGCAGCAAGGTTGGAGTGGTCCCAAGAATATTGGACCACTCTTATTCAAAGTAAATTGGTGCGAAGTGCCCAAAAGGTCTATGTAACTTTAGAGGAGGATCTTTCATCAGATTATGAGAGTGTGAAGGCCATTGTCTTAAAGGCGTATGAATTGGTCCCTGAAGCCTATAGGCAACGCTTCAGGAACTTACAAAAATGTAGGGAGCACACGTTTGTAGAATTTGCAAGGTCTAAAGAACAATATGCTAGTGATTGGATTAAGTCCAAAGAGGTGGTTGATTTTGATAAATTAAAGGAATTGATGTTGGTGGAAGAGTTTAAGAGGTGTGTACCGGATAAATTGAAGGTCCACCTTGAAGAGTTAAAACTCGATACTATTCAAGAAGTAGCCATCGCTAGTGATGAGTATTATTTATCTCATAAACATGAATTAGAAGGTGTAACAATAAATGTCAAGTCTAGTTGGGTTAGAACAGGCAGGAATAATAATTGTAACAATAATAACATTGGTAAGAGGTTTAATAGAGGCAATTATGGAAGTAACCATCAGGGTAACCATCAGGGTAATAACTATCAGAGTAATACTAATAACAATAATAATAATTTTTCTCCTAACAGAGGTTATAGGAAACCTTATGGATATAATCCAGAAAAGTTGAAGTCACTAACGTGTTTCTTTTGCAATAAGAAGGGGCACGTAAAAGTATGTGTCATGCATTTAGAAAATCACAAAGGGTTGATGGTAGGCCAGTAATGAGTGTGGAAAAGAGAGAGAAAACCCGTCCCCGCAAGGACCACTGACCAATGACTACGTGGCTGCTTTGATAAGTATTTGTCTGTCGGTAGTGTCTCGTTCGTAAATTCGTCCGAGAGAAGGCAAGTACGGATTTTGCGTGATACTGGAGCAGCTCAGTCTTTGGTTCTTCGGGAGGCATTGCCGGGTAATTTGGTTTCTAAAAATAATGAATTTGTGTTGCTGTCTGGTTTCCCTGATACGGTAAAGTCTTACCCTATTGAAAATTTTAACTTGATCTGTCCTTCCTTTTCAGGAAATTTAAAATTGGCCATCGTTGATAAGTTTCCTGTTAAGGATGTTGATATTGTCATAGGAAATGACGTTGCACTTAAGAATAATACCTGTCCAGTATTGGTAAATCCCGATCATGAAGTAGCGGTAGTTACTCGATCTAGTGCTGCTAGAATTGTTGACGCTGCAGAGTCAACAATTGATGTTGATTTAAGTAGTTTAGATCGTAGCGGTAGCGTAGTTGTAGGAGATATTGATATTATGAAGAATAAACCTAACTGGACTCTTGAAGAGCTTATTAAGGCTCAGAAAAAGGATTTTCAGGATATCTCTATAGAGTCGGGTGAGGTGCCTGATCTGACTACTCCAAAGTTTAAGATTATTAAGAATATTTTGTATAGGTTGAGTAGACCTATGGAGGCTAATAATGCTGATCACGAAATTTTGAAACAAATAATGGTTCCTTATGTTTACAGGAATGAGTTAATTGCATTGGCGCACGAGAGTGGTTTGGCTGGTCATTTTGGTATTCATAAAACTTCGGTCAAGTTACTTATGAATTATTATTGGCCCAAGTTGAAGGCAGATGTGAAGAAGTTTGTCAATAGTTGCGACGTCTGTCAAAAGGTCGGTAAGCCCAATCAACCTATTCCAAAAGCGCCTTTATGTCCTATTCCAGTGGTTTCTGAACCTTTCAAGGAGGTGATTATTGATGTTGTGGGACCTTTACCAAGAACTCGTAGTGGAAATTAATATATTTTTACTATCATGGATAAGATGTCTCGGTATCCTGAGGCGATTCCGCTGCGTACTATAAAAAGTGCTAAAATTGTAGATGTACTAATAGAATTTTTCACCAGGTTTGGAATGCCTAAAATAATTCAATCGGACTGTGGTTCTAATTTTGTTAGTAGGTATTTCAAAGACAAAATGGCAGAGTTGAATATAAAACATGTAACCTCTTCTCCATATCATCCTGAAAGTCAGGGAGCTCTGGAGAGGTTCCATCAAACCCTCAAGTCTATGATAAAGAAATATTGTTTGGTTAATGGTTCCGAATGGGATAAGGAACTACCTTACTTATTATTTGCATTTCGGTCAGTGCCGAGTCAATCTTTAGGATTTTCACCTTTCAGCCTTATTTTTGGTCATTGTGTGCGTGGTCCATTGGATGTGGTTCGTGAATCTTGGGAGGGGGACGCCCTGATATAAATTTATTAGATTATGTTAGTAATTTGGGTGATAAATTAACGAAGGCTTGGAAGTTTGCTGGTGAAAATTTATTGTGTAGCCAAAAGAAAATGAAATACTTTTTTGACAGAAAGACTAAGGAGCGTAATTTTGTAGTGGGTGATAATGTTTTGGTGTTGCTTCCCATTCCAGGAAACCCTTTTAAAAGCTTCATTTTCAGGACCATGGAAAATTTTAAAGAAATTAAGTGAGGTAAATTATTTAGTAGAGACCCTGAGAGAAGGAAACCTTTTCAGCTTTGCCATATAAATATGTTGAAGGCATATAATGAACGGGAGAAGGTTATTCCTGTGGCCTCTATCGGGGATGTTGTTGTGTCTGATAATAACTTTTTTTCTTTTTCAGATAGTGAAAATATTGATGAAAATTGTTTTGATGGAAGTGAATGGCTATCGGATAATAAGGGTTCTTTGAAAAATTTTGCTAATATGGTTTCTCATTTAAGTAATGGAGAACAAAGGTCTTTAAAGAAATTGGTATTTAATTATAAGGAATTATTTTCGGATGTACCGGGAAGGACTTCGGTCCTTGAACATGACGTGGACGTAGGTAACGCCACGCCCGTGAAACAATCTCCTTACAGGTTGAATCCTTTCAAGAATGAGGTTGTAGCGAAGGAAGTTGATTATATGTTAAAACATGACCTGATTGAACCCAGCCAAAGTCCGTGGTCATCACCTGTTGTATTGGTAAAGAAATCTGATGGAGATTTCAGGTTATGCTTTGATTATCGTAAGTTGAATGAGTTGTCTAAGTCTGACTGTTATCCATTACCTCGAATTGAGGATTGTATTGATCGTATGGGTAAGGCTAAATACATAAGTAAATTCGACTTGCTGAAAGGTTATTGGCAGGTTCCTCTTTCGAAACGGGCAAGGGCCTTGTCTGCTTTCGTAACACCACAAGGACTGTTTCAATGTAAAGTTATGCCGTTTGGTATGAAGAACGCGGCTGCTACCTTTCAGAGGTTAATGAATACGTTGGTCTATGGTTTGGAAGGGTGTGTTGTTTATATTGATGATATTGTTATTTATAGTGATGACTGGGAAACGCATTTAAAACGTATTAGGGCACTGTTCGAGGTTTTGAAAAAGGCTGGTTTAGTAATTAATTTAAAGAAAAGTGAGTTCGCAAAGGCGAAGGTGGTATATTTGGGTCATGAAGTCGGTGGTGGTAAAGTTGCTCCCAAACAAGCAAACATTGAATGTATTGAGGAAATGGTAATTCCTAAGTGTAGGAGGGATGTCAGAAAATTCCTTAGTTTAGTAGGTTATTACAGAAGGTTTGTTAGGAATTTTTCTGACATTGCTGATCCTTTGACTAATCTCCTAAGAAAGGGTGTAACTTTCGTCTGGACTGAGGAAACGCAAAGGGCATTCGATAATTTGAAGAGAGTTTTACTTAATTTCCCTGTCCTGAGGGCTCCTGATTTCGACCTTCCGTTTTCTCTTGCTACGGACGCAAGTGACGTTGGTGTAGGAGCGGTGTTGTTGCAGAATGACGAACAAGGAGTCTCTCATCCTGTCGCATTCTTTTCAAAAAAGTTGTCCTCCGCCCAACGTAGGTATTCTACTGTGGAGAAAGAGACCCTTGCTGTAATATTGGCCATTAATCATTTTCAGGTTTATCTCTCCTCCACAGATACACCTATTAAGATCCTGACGGATCACAATCCCCGACCTTCATCAGTAGATACAAGAATAAAAATCAAAGATTGATGCGATGGAGTCTCATGTTGCAAGAATGGAATTTGGAATTTTCACACGTTCCAGGAAAAGATAATGTTGCTGCCGATTTTCTCTCTCAGCGTTGAATAGTGGTTTGTGGCAGAGGGCTATGCAGCTATTAAAGGTATAGTATCTGTATCGTTCTAATTACGGTATGTGTGCTGTTGAAGTGAGCACGTAGAGATAAAATATATATGTAAGACTTGTTTATTAATGATCATAATTTTCTTTACAGGGCATGTGTCGATGTTTTATATGTATTGTATGGATTACTTGTTATAAGAAGTTGAGGGTGGCAAATGGTACCAGTTATTGGTTGACTAAAAAGGTTTCCAAGTTTTAAGGTGTCGGGTACGATTAGGTTTATACTACTAAGTTAAGGAAAAAGATAGGCTCTAACCCGGTTATTCTATAATTTCAGGCTAATAATTACGCTTCATTGATTTTGGTGTGTTTATTTGTGCAGGGGAGTCTTCTTGCGGTCTTCTCTGTATCATTCAATGAGGGTGTATGTATTGGACACTATGGTGACGAGTGTAGTGGTCACTGAGATAAAGACAGTGGTTTTTTTGGCCAAACATTCGTTAACAGTGAATGAAATGTATCACTGAAATTGGACAGTGTTTTTTTTTTTTTGTGGAAAAGGTTATGGCCTATGAACGATATATATCGGAACCCGGTTGTTAGAGCAATGTCTAGCTCCTAAATTTTGTGTGAGAACAAGGTGAAGTTCTTAGGTTTTGTGTAATGGAGCTTCTGGCTGTGGGAAATTTCTCTGTATATGTACTAGTATTAAGATTATGATTTTCTAGGTACTTATAAAGTTGCTATTCTTGTGAGCTGCTATCCTTGATTCTTGCCACCCCCTAGCCCGTGTTCTAAGTGTTATAAGTATTATTGGTGGAGAAAAATTTTCTCTTGTTGATTTGTATATGTTGTCTTACAGTTGATTGACAATTATTGATTCATTGTGATTTATACATAATTTTTTTTTGTTTTGAATTTTAGATTATGTATTAACGTTGAATTTTAGATTATGTAAACGTTAAAAAAATTTTTTTGTAAATTTTTTTTTTTTTTCTTTGGGAGAGGAGGTGTCAGTTGTTGCCATTTAATTCGGTAATAATTTATGAGTCTGGATGAATTTTTGAATGTAAATTACTTAAGTGTTGTTTTTGTTTTGTTAGCTTGTTTGCTCCTCTCCGGTGGTTCGCTCTTTTTATAATTTTACTAATGCCAGTTGTCTTTTTCATATATGGTGCTGAGTGGGTGTGAGGCCTTCCCAGTACATTCCATTCCCCCACTCCCCACAGCCCTGGGTGGACGAGGGTCTTATATTTATCCTACAAGAGTAGGAGTTAGTTACGTTCTGGACCTCTGCCTGGGCATTTGGTTGGCTTTTGGACTGCTGCTTGACTTGCTTCTTGTTTTGAGGATCTGTACACCTGCCAATATATAGTGGATCCATTACCCTCTGCAGCTTAAGAGTTCATCTTCGGATAATTCTTCCATACCCTTGGTCCAGTTATTAAAGCCAAGGGGACCTCACTGTCCTACGGTAGGGTATTTATAACCCTTGTATAAAATATAGACGACTTCTTGTTGAGATCACGGCACTTTAATCCTGTTTTGGGCCCTAATACCCCGACTGCCTTGATTTATCCTCCAGACGTGGAGAGTGACTGTCTTTCAAGAGGAGCCACAGAAAACTATAAATAAAAGTTGTTAGGGATATTAGATTGTATTCGTTAGATATTCTCTCTTTGCTTTTCTCTTCCTGTCTGGGCCCTCCTTTTTTTGTGTTTGAATGAGTTATTTTTCTATCGTTAATTGGGTAAGTGGTTGTTATTAAGTATAATTGATATTCATATTTTTGTATCTGAAGAGGTTCAGGTATTATTTCTGACTTATATTAATGTATTAAAATTAAGGATTTTTCTTGGTATTTTCTTTGCCCTTGAATTGATTTTTGCACACGGCTAAGAGGTTGAGATACTATTCCACC
>NW_027100719.1:1429577-1449577 GCF_040412425.1 Macrobrachium rosenbergii | reverse complement strand
CAGTAGGCTGTCTACCTTACATTTTTCTGCTAAAGTCTACTCTTGAACGAAAACCAGACGTTGAAAGTTAAAATTTGTACTTATTTCAAGGTAGTAATCAGACATTCAACTAAAAGCATATAAAAACATGTGGTAATATTTTTTTGTTATTAAGTGAAAGAGGATTCTTTTAAAATAAATGAATCTCAAATCAGTCTCGAAACGAACGTCTCATATCTTGTAAAAACGACAGAAATAATTCATCAGACTCTTTCTGCCAAACCTTCCAACAAAATGGCCCAGGTGTGACTGCAACATTGTTGCAGAAACTCCCCTTTTTTTTCTTAGTATATTTATTTTGGCATCCAACCATAATCTTTCTATCCATTGAGTATGGGCACCCGATCCGGGATCAACATATTTTTTTTTATGATTAACATCATGTGAATAAAACCCATTTTGTCCTTCAAGCTACGGTAAGCCGGCCATTCATCCGAATGAATTACAGAACCTATTTTGCACTCGCGTTCTATCATTGGTATCAAAGTGTCTTTATCTCGGCGTTGCACAGAAAAGTACCGGCGTTTTCTGTCTTGTTTCAACCCAACAACCCGTTTTAGCAAGTAATAAGGCGGTAGCAAGTAAGGAACAATTAACAAGTAAGCAGCCCGCTTTAACAAGTAAAAAAGGCAGTAGATCGCGGTAGATCTCACATGGGTTCTTGTAAATGAAGTATTGCAAGGTGGACCGCCTACTATCATATGGAAATTCAATACCTTCTTTCAGTGAAAATGCTGTTTAAACCATTTGGGCACCTCTGTGATTAAAAACAGATGCTTCGTAAGAAGACTGTGAAACAAACGAGATTTGAGAAACTGACCTTTCATAGGCTGCAAAGGGATGAAACGCAAAACCGCTTTTTCATTGACAAAGGATGGACAGAAAACAGTCTCTAAGTTCACCCTAATCAAAGAACTCGGGTGGTATCCTGAAACAATAACGTTAAACAATGCGCTCTTTTTTCTTTTGTGGGGGGGGAGGCGCCCTGGGGTGGCAAAAGAGGTCCGCTTAAAATAAATAAAGTACTTGTTTTAGCTACAGGTATTGATAAAACACATCATGGTTATGGTTCATAAATCGTCAGGTTTATGGTCCATTATGGTAATGATAGAGCACACCAGGTTTGTGGTTCATTATGGTAATGAAAAACACACGAGGTTTATGGTTCAAGGAAAACATATCAAGTTTATGGTTCATGATTCATCAGGTTTATGGGTATTTAAAGTAACGAAGAAAAACATCAGGCTTATGGTTTATGACTCTTGGAAAACGTGTCACTTTCTTGGTTCATGATCACAGTCGTGAATGGACAGGACCTATATCACATACAGTACGTAGACCATTAGATGACAATGTTCCTTCCTAACACGTGCATTTGTCTGGAGCGTGATGGAATAAAATGGAATGGGATATAACATTTAGGCCAAAGGCCAAGCGCTGGGGCCTATGAGGTTAATCAGCGCTGAAAGGGAAGTTGAGAGCAAAAAGGTATGAAAGGTGTAACAGCAGGAAAACCTTCCACCTGCACTATGAAGCAGTTGCTAGGGGAAGGTGCAAAGCAAGATGGAAGAAAGAGAATATGAACGGAAGTGGAGTGAAAGGAATGAAAGGAGCTGCAGCTAGGAGCCAAACGGACGCTGCACAGAACCTTAAGTAACGCCTACAGTGCACCGCGAGGGGTGCACTGACGGCACGTGATGATAATCAACTTTTCAAACTGTTTTTACCGCGACCCACAGCAAGAACCGCAATTTGCATTGCGACCCATTACACGCACGTGTAATAAATCAAAGACAAACTCCATTCACTAGGTTCATTTATGTAGCATCGACAATTTATGTGTATCTTTCTTATGTTCCGCACATGTTGGAATTGTATGTATCCATTTGTATGAATGTAAAAATATTATTTTAGAAAATAAATTTAAAGGAAATCCAGACACAAAGTTAAAGTAAATAATATTTGGAAAAAACAAATGTCGTTTAACGGGATGGATGTGCTTGTTTGCTCATAAGCACCTGATTCCGGATTTTGATCATATCAATCCTCATTTAAATTTAATATATCAAAAACTTTTACCTGCATCAATGACTGATGGACAAATAAACAGATACAAAATTCAAAAGAATATCTGATAGAAGCACTCGAGAGAACGTATCTCCGCCTGCCTGGAACGAATGGTGATCTGTTGGCGAACAAGACAGATAAACTCAGTAAAAACTAATAATGGAATATAATACGAGCTTGCCTTAATGTCTAAAAGTGCTGAGACTAAGTCTGAGTGAAGTAAAAAAAAAAAAATAAAGAATTGTAAAGACTGAGAAGAAATAGGAAAGTTATGCTAAGAGAAAAGCAAAAGTAAAACAGCCTCCTGTAGAATAATCTACATTTATAAATAAAACATTAATCACTTTAATAACTAAACGGCAAACCCACACGAGTATCTGTAAAATTAGAAAAACTGAGAAAAATTTTGTAAAAAAACTGTTGACAACTAGCCATTCAATTTTAAAACAACCTTGTTTAATGAAGAGTGTGTGTGTGTGTGTGTTTGTCGATTGCCAGAGTTGTTGATGACAACTAGCTATTGAAATTTAACCAAACTTGTCTGATAATTAAGGATTCAGGGATAAAGAGGGGATGGGCGGGAGGGAGTGGAGACTGTCGATTGTCTCGGACAAAACCTTGTAGTTATTTCGGCTGCGATAACGTCCTTTTTGTATATGTATAATAAATTCGTAATAATATTTATGTACTATTATGTTTTAATTGGTAAAGCCTGCCTTGTCATGGGATGGGAGAAATCAGTAACACTAGCGATGATTTATGAGTGCTGTGCAACATTTAGAGTTATTTATTTTCTGCACTTTGCACCCACTTGCGTTTTTTTTTCTTTCCTTCTTTTTTGTCGCGGCCCAATTTATTTATCTCGCAACCTACTGAAGGGTTGGGACCCACAGTTTGAAAAACACTGCGTCTCTTAGAACCCTGAAAACAGGTACAGCAAGCATAGGTGATGATTCAGACTTTCAATTTTGCAACGTTCCTTCGATGTGTTATTTGTAAAGGCAACACTGGGATTTTGCACTCGTCGTACGAGAATGAGCACTTACCATTTAATACGAAGGCGCAGAAACAACAGTTAAGTTTATCAGAGCGTATTTTGCATGCAACAATCCTTCATCACGGCGCTCTGACGGGACATCTACTCCAAACCCTCAAAACTACTTAACACTCAACTAGCAAATGCCACAGTCAGGGGGTTCCACGTTTGTGGCCGATAGGTTCACTTATCGGCCCCAAACATACCTCAGTACGTGCGTGGAACCCCTGACTGTGTGACATTAAATTGCTAGTTGAGTGTTACGTGGCTTTGAAGGTTTGGAGAAGATTTCCCGTCAGAGCGCCGGGATGAGAGATATTTGCATACAATACGTTGCACTGATAACATTTGAAAGCTTTCGGAGAGAGAGAGAGAGACAGAGAGAGAGAGAGAGAGAGAGAGAGAGAGAGAGAGAGGGTGGGGATAAATACACTGTTTTTAAAATAATGTTAGTACCATTTAAATCAGAGGTAAATCTGTCAAGTAAAAGGTTTTACAGTACGTTGACCGCAGATCGGTGGTTAGCCAACGTGTGTGTGTGTGTGTGTGTGAGAGAGAGAGAGAGAGAGAGAGAGAGAGAGAGAGAGAGAATTACAATTACAAAAATCGAGATTTGGTCATATTTTCCGCCATCTAGGGATGAGGTACGTTCATTTAGCGTCTCTATGACAAGTTTACGATAAAAAACCTTACATTTTATGGAAAATATCGGGTCTGTAATATCTCTCTCCATATTCGGAGCATTAGTTAATGGAAAGCCGTTCGCATGGGTAATTTTTTGCGCCATACATGGCGTGAATTTAATCTATGATTGACGTAGATAAATTTACATGCGACTGATAGAACGCAGAACTCATTCGAAGTTAGCAGTGAGCCATTAATGAATTCTGCTCTCTCTCTCTCTCTCTCTCTCTCTCTCTCTCTCTCTCTCTCTCTCTCTCTCTCTCTCTCTTCAAAATCCACATCTGAAAGGGAAGACAACTCATCGTGGCATAACTTTTGCATTGTGTTTTGCATGCGGAAGTATGATAATCCTGGTTGCTAATATACGCGACATAATTGATGTAACCTCAAATAGAAAGTCAAAATCTTAAAGGAACAGCTCCCTGAGGACAAGGGCTGACTAATATCCGAAATATAAACGTAAGCTCGTTGTATTATTTTAGCATGGCTATGCGCATCCATTACACGCCCTTCGGGCAGCCACTCGTTATTCAAATTAAAAGGAATATTGTTTGCAATTTCAGAATCCTTCTTGAAAATCCCAAGCAAAAAAAAAAAAAAAAAAAAAACAGAATAGGGTCACCGCTCCGTAAATGCTGAAATGAATTGTGCTGGAAAAATGGTTCTATGAGGCGTCGAATTTACCGTAATCGAATTCGCCCTCGTCTTTAACAGTTTTGGGAATTTTTATCTTTAAATGTTTGTACTATTGTAAGCTCTGCTCTTTTCCACAAGTTACAAAATAAATTTTTCACATGCTACTGCAAATGGAGTAATAAGCTGATAATAAAATGTATACAATGTCAGTGTTAAAGTCGAACGACGACAGGGTCGTTGTACAAAGGAACAAAGCGAGAGTAATAGTCATTTCAAAATGTTCATAGCACGAAAGCCATTTTCATTTTCATCTTCATGCCCTGACTGACAGAGAGAGAGAGAGAGAGAGAGAGAGAGAGAGAGAGAGAGAGAGAGAGAGACTGGATGCGAGTTAGGGGACATCAGAGGAAATATTGTTCTTACCCTTACCCACATTAGCCCTAGTCCATCTTGGTCCCTCCCTTCCTTTGGGTAATCCCTAGTAATCCCCAAACTATCATCGCCGAGGGAAGTTCGGATTAATCCAACTGAGGGTCAAGAGAAATTTAAGGCAAGTGTTGTAGGGGAGTTGATCCGACTGTGGCTATAAAGCTAAAATTTCCACTCTCTCTCTCTCTCTCTCTCTCTCTCTCTCTCTCGCGCGCGCGCGATTAAGGCGGCCATATACATTGCTGTGTGAAATAACATTATAGAATCATGTATCTCTAGTTAATAATAAACGTATCCCTCGCTTACTTACTCACTCACTCCATGATACTAAAATTATAAGTCGTGTGTAAAAGGACAGGTAACATTGGAACGACCTCCGAAAGAATCAAGTTTTAAATCTTAAAATAACCTGGAAGACTGATTTATACCACTGAGTATTTTCCCAGACCCTGATCATATTTTTGTTTGTACAAGAGGGTATAAAATTATCCGTGAAAGTTTTCATCATAACTTGCATTTAACTTTTTCTTGGCGAGTAATGAAAGTTTGCATTGTTTTAAGCAGAAATAGCTGCCTTAAATAGCCCATTCCAAGAATTGACTTAGAGAGAGAGAGAGAGAGAGAGAGAGAGAGAGAGAGAGAGAGAGAGAGAGAGAGAGAGAGGATGCGAGGAAGGAGGCATCAGCGTAAACATACTGATGGTTGTTTTAATATGTCCTATAGCAAGGTCATCAAATTTAGGACAAATGACCAGCCATGGTTTGATGATAAATGTGGACGAGCCTACAGTACATTGACAAAGACAAAATTCGACGCTTGGAGACGAAATCGTTCAAATGAAAATGACACCATTTTCGTTGATTCTCGCCGTGCTGCGGATAGAACTTACCATACGGCCGAGATAAATTACAATAATCCCCTGAAGAAGAAACTTGAAGGAATTATTCAGCCCATCTGTGGTGGACCAAATAGGCTTCATCTATCTTTGGGTCAGGCTCGCCTTCCATTCCACCACTACTAACAGACGATAGTAAATAGGTTACTGAACCTAGGAAAAAGGCTGAACTGCTCCATCGAGCTTTTGAAGCTAAGCAATCAGCTGGAGATGTCCCTCACCCTGATGCTTGTCATCCTGAACCTGTTCTTACAAAATATGCATTTTGCTAAAGGGATGTTAAGAAAATTCTGGATAATCTTGAAAGCTGGGGTGGAGAAGATCCTGATGGTTTCTTCCCTTTGTTTTTTTACGAAAGCTTGTAGTTTGTTGTCTCCCAAGATAAGTAGATTCTAAAGATTTTTATGTCGACGTCGTATCTTCACAGATGAGCGCAAGCTTAGTAATACAGTGTCTGTTCCAAAGAGCAGCATATCTGCAGACTGCAGTAACTACAGGCTAATTTTTGTTCTCCCTGTGCGCTCCAAAGTTACTAAAAAATTTATCTTTAAGCCACTATATAAGTATGATGAATCTAAAGGATTGTTAGCTGAGAGTCAATATGCACATAGGAAGCAGTTAGGTGCCAGCTATGCTCTTTCAGACTTGACTTGTCATTTGCAAGGGAAACTTGATAGGGATTTTGAGTGCAGAGTAATTCAAATAGGTTTTAGCGCTGCTTTCGATTTAGTAAATCACAAGGCACTTATTTATAAACTTCAGAATCTTTGAGTGGGTGGATAAGTTTTAGGATTACTTCAAGATTTCCTTACATGTAGGCAGCAGCGAGTTGCCGTGGAAGGGATCTTTAGTGAACCAAGACCTATTTTGTCTGGAGTTCCACAGGGTAGTGTTTCTTGGTCCACCGTTATTTTTAGTGTATACAAGTGATATGGTTGTTGGCCTGGAAAACAAGATTGTTCAGTATGCCGATGATTCAACACTTGTGGGTGTAATAACAGTCTCAACTTATGAGAAATGAAGCGGCCCTCAGCCTCAATCGGGACATGACTGGATCAGGGAATAGTGTAGTCGGTGGGGTATGAGGTTGTACTCCAATAAAACGAAAACACTAATGATTAGCAGACCTCGTACAGGTTTCCCATCCCATCCTTCCCTTGAGGTGGATGGAACTTTTCTGAATGAGTCTGAAGCTTTAACTATTCTAGGTGTAACTTTTGACTAATATATAACTTTTGAGAAGCATCTAACGAAAGTTTCAGCAAATGCCGCACGAAAGTTAAGTATTGTTCGTAAGGCCTCATATATTTATAACTGATAAAATCAGTGCAACCTGTTTTAGGTCGTTTGTGCTTCCTTTACTAGAATACTGTTTTCCTACTGCATGTGAATGTCTGCTTCTGCTAGAGATTTATCTCTTTTGGATAGAGTGGTTCATGGTGATAGGTCTCTGTTTTCTAATAGCAGCAGTTATGACTTTGAACCTTCGATGGATGGTCTCTTGTTTGTCACTTTTTTCATAAGTTGTATTTCAACATAGATCTTTCACATTCACAATTGATCCCTGATCCCCTTTTCCTACCGAGAGCAACCAGATTCGCTGAACAGCAGCACCAATATGCAATAAATGTGCCTCGCTGTAGAATTCTCAGTTCCAGAGGTGCTTCATTCCTCACACTTTGGACTGTGGAACAGCCTAATACTATTCTCCTTGCATTTTAATACATTTTCTCTATTTATTAATTTATTGATTTATTTTCTTTTTTTAATAAGTCGGATCTCTTCTTTTTGTATTTCCCTTTACCTCCTCTTACTTCCTTCTAATGAACACCATATTCGTTTGAAGCTTGAATTCCAAGTTAATGACCCCTGTGGGCTTGTTCCATATGAATAGGTTTCATATTCTGAATAATAATAATAATAATAATAATAATAATAATAATAATAATAATAATAATAATACTAGATGTTGACGTCTGCCTTCTCTCTCTCTCTCTCTCTCTCTCTCTCTCTCTCTCTCTCTCAATGTATGCTGGGTTTTTGTAGCGCTGAATAGATTGTATGATAATCAACAGGCCCTGCTACTGAAGGCAGGTAGCAGCCAGGATATTTACTCTGTCAATCATTTTACATCTCTCTGTGCCTTTGTTATACTCATACGCTACATGATGTTATGGTTTCGTCTATAAGATATTTATTCGCTTTTGGTGTGCATAAAGTCCTGTTTTCTTTTCGAAACGTCTATTCTATCTTTTCGTTAGTTGCAGAGTCTCTCTCGTACTCAGTAACTTAGCAAATTGCATTTTCACATGGACGTATTCATGTCATTTTCAGCCAACCATGGCCGTTAATGCACCTGCATTGAAGGTTTATCATGGAGAACCTGCTCTTAGTAAGTTCTCCCTCTAATCACATCAAGAGGATAGTCCACCCAGTTATCTAATTATCAAGAATAAGGGTAAGAGTGAAAACTTTCAGCAACACAATAAGAATAAGTCTTGTGGGTGGGTAGTGCCGTCAGTGCACCTCACGGGGTGCATTGTAGGCATTACTTAATGTTCTTTGCAGCGTCCCTTCGGCCCAGAGCTGCAACCCCTTTCATCCCTTTAACTCTACCTCCATTTATGTTCTCTTTCTTCCATCTTACTTTCCACCTTCTCCTAACGATTGTTTCATAGTGCAGTTGCGAGGTTTTCTTCCTGTTACACCTTTCAAACCTTTTTACCCTCAATTTATTTTTCAATCGTGAATGACTTCACAGGTCCCAGCGCTTGGTTATAGGCCTAAATCTTATACCCCATTCCTACAACAAGCCGGGTACACAGTGCGACGGGGCATCCTCCTCCAGTTTTACAAAACATTCATTGGAGTTAGAGTCTTAGTGACACTGGCCCACCATAATAGGAGGTAGTCTCAGGTTGCCATTCACTAAGCAGGGAGAAAATATCAAAGACGTGATCTCGCTCTTGAAAATGAAACGTTATTGCTGAAGAAAATAATGGGATCATTACACAGACACTTTGTCTAACAAGGTTTCCCACATTAAATGTAAAAAGAAACATAAGAATTGGTCACACCCGCGGGGCTGCAAAAAATTTTTATTAGTTTAATGATCCTGCTGCCAAGTTATTATGTTTCTTAAAAAAAAAAAACCTTAAGCATTCTTGCACAGGTGCATGTATTGGCTGCCAAGAAAGATTCTGAATGTTGCGCCTCCACGGAACATGAACGCAAATCAAGTGTAACCATCTTCGTAATAAGATAAGGCGTTCATAAGCGTTGGATGAGAAAAAAAAAAACTATAAATTCATGAGAGTAAAATTTCCGTGGTAAATCGAACATCTCAGATGAGATAATCTTTTTCCTTTCTCGTGTTATTCTTCTTCAAGATCTGCATAAAATATGATTTGTGTTCCTGACGTTTACTGTTCTTTTTTTGTGATAACTTCATCATTTGTTGATATATACTTGTCGCATACAATGTCGATATAAGGAGTATTCAGCAAAAGTTATCATCGCCTCGTATGAAAGGTTACAAATCTAAATTTGCATACACACACACACACACACACACACATATATATATATATATATATATATATATATATATATATATATATATATATATATATATATATATATATATATATATATATATGTGTGTGTGTGTGTGTGTGTGTGTGTGTGTATATATATATAACTATATATATATATATATATATATATATATATATATATATATATATATATATATATATATATATATATATACATATGGAAAATACAAGGAAAATACAGGATACTGTGTACTGAAAACCTATTTTATCTACGTTAATTAAGTACATTTTCAGGGTATTTCTATTTATAAAACCTACCGGGAATTCAACTTCTCCATCATCCAATCGCTTCATATTTCTTGAGGATGGAGTTGAGATAAACGCTTTTCGATCACAGCGCTTCAGACCAGCCCGCCTCATTTAAGAACTGATTTATATTCACCATCATCATCATTTGCGGCTTTTCCTTCTTCCTGATTTTCTCCTCTTTAAATAAGAAAAGGTCAGTCTTTAATGGCTTCTGAGACTGCCGTCACTTTCAACCCCATTAATGAGGGTTGGCAGAAGCCATCATCGCAGGGTTGACCTCAAACGCATCTTGTGAAACTGCTCTTACTTGGTGGTCATTGGTGTACGTATGTATGTATTTATGCATCCCATTATATATATATATATATATATATATATATATATATATATATATATATATATATATATATATATATATATATATATATATATATATATATATATATATATATATATATATATATATATATATATATATATATATATATATATATATATATATATATATATATATATATATATATATATATATATATATATATATATATATATATATATATATATATATATATATATATATATATATATATATATATATATATATATATATATTATATACATATCTACTATATATATATATATATATATATATATATATATATATATTGTTACAAGGTGATCAAGCACCTGGTTATTACACAAATAGGCCAACAAATCTGTTGTGTAAATGATAATACCAAAAGTTACCTCACATCGACCAGATACTTGAAACCTCATAACAAAGCTTCGACTGAATCACTAAAGGTACAATGATCCCATAAACTTACTTATCACTGGAGAAAATCAATGTAACTTTATCAAATTATGGATGAGGTAACAATTATTAAGTTATATCCAGATTAGTGGAATATGGGTTTCACTTCAACCAGCACTGTAGCTGTCTCTCTGGTTCTATTTTACCTAGATAAGTCTCAGGTGAACAAACAGATACTGGTAATCAAAATGAAACACTATGTAAAGTTTACAATCTCAAAAGATTTACTGTTAATTGGCAACAGGGTAAGACTTAAGTATCTCTTAATCAAGTTTAATTCACAAAACTTTGCTTTATCAAGAAAACAATCTGATTATGTAAGAATCAAACTATTAACTATCACTTAAGTGCCAAACTTTTACCTGTTTCAACAATTACAAGCAGTCACCAAGATATTACTGATTGAAATCCACATAACATTCTCCAAAAATCTCTATAACAGGTAGGCACTAAAAAATGCTAAGAAATCACCAGCAAAACACAGCAACAATAAAATCATAATAATATGATAGCACCGACATATAAGAATGCGGTACACAAAAATGAAAATACCACAATCACCAATAATGTGTTTTAAAACTACATCAATCTTTTATATAACTTTCCTTATAAAAAGAAAAGTTAGACTCACTTCTTTCTAAGACTCTTTCAAACACAACAATTCTCTTTTACCAAGAATATCCCTAAATGAAACTCAAGTCACCACATTACCTTTAGTAAATATTACACCAATATATATCTCCTCTTCAACACTTGTACAAAATAATATTCCTTAACCCTCCTACAAAATTAACACACTCCTGGGGTGAGTTTAACAGGGCTTTACAATGGATATTTTCTGTTATTTCCGTTATAATATCGGGACTATTGAGAGAGAGAGAGAGAGAGAGAGAGAGAGAGAGAGAGAGAGAGAGAGGAGACAGAGGCAGGTGTTTCTCCCAGGGTTCTTTATACCAGACTACTGATGCCTTTGAGAAGGCACTGGTTTTTAAGCTCGTAGGCTGAGAATACACATAGGGTGTTCACACAGAATACACATGTATGAATACACCTACACACATGTATACAAAGTATACTCGTACACACGATCAGGCTCGAAGCAAAGCAAACATTATCGCTTATGACTGACACTTCCTGTGCAGAGCTACAAAATCTTTTGTCAGCCTGAGGCAGCTGGGCAAACAAATAAAGACGCTTTTAAACCACTTATCTGCTATTTCTCTATCTCTCTTTCTTAGATTACGAACAGAATAGGCATAGACAGAGTTAATACAGACGGAATAAGCACACAGCATAACAGTTAACTCGCCGACTGGATGACAGCTCATCACGATAATGAAGTGGATGCTTTTAGACCAAAAGCACCTGATCAAACACAGAGAAGAGAGCCTCCACTCTTTCTCTCAACAGACAGGATGTAGCGACCTGATAAGCTTTTCAAAATACAATTTCAAACATTAAACAAAAAGCGAAAAAATATTCCACAGAATCACAAGTTTACATAACACACAACATTTCTATAAGAAAAGATATTTTAAAATCACGTCTTCACAACAAATGACGAATCTTGTAAGCAAAAAATCAAAAATTTTCACAGAGACATTACAAATACTTACAAAATGGTTATAAAAATTATATCACCTTATAATATTCCTCCCCCCAAAAGATTAATTATCCCGGGTTCGAATCGGTGGATTCGGAGAGGGATAAATAATCTGCAATTGCACTGCTCTCTCCAAAAATGTTCTCTCACCTTACACAACAAGATTATACAAACAATCAGGGAAAATATTATGGCTGAAAAACTTGTACAAAATAAGCAATAAACTTCAAACACATTCATAAATCTTTACCACTCTAGAAACAAACTGGGCTTGCCAAATATTATCAAGTAATTGATCAATAAGAGGTAAGGGATAATTATCAGCTACACTGATGGAATTCAATTTTCTGTAATCACTGTACATACTAAACGAGCCATCTGGTTTCTTTACTAACACACAAGGGGAACTGTAATGACTTGAACTGGGCTCTGCCAATCCGTGCTGCAACAAACATTCAACTTCCTTTGTATATTAAGTTGTTTGGGTTATAGACATAACCTCATTTGTAGTTTCTGAAAAGTAGGGTTTCAGAAGATTTACATGTATCTTCCTCCGTCATTTTCTTCTCCCTGGTATTTCAATCACATAAGTTCGATCACCTAACTTTTCTGTTATCCTATAAGGACCTTGAAATCTATCTGTAAGGGGAAACCTTTTCACTGGCAAGAACACTAAAACTTGCTGTCCAACATTAAAGCTTCTTCACTTAGTCTTAGCATCATTTTTTCCTTTCATTTTCTCTTGGCTTGTCTTTAAATTTTCTAAAGAGAATTTTCTAATTTCTTCTAATCTTTTCCTTAAGTTCTTCACATATTCTCCTTGGACTTCTTTTTGATTTTCTTCCCAGTTCTCTGCAAGGATTTTCAACGGACCTCTCACATCTCGACCGAAAATCATTTCATTTGGCGAACATCCCATACTTTCTTGATAAGCATTTCTTACCTCAAATAACATTAAGGGTAAACCAACATCCCATTCTCTTCCCGACTCATTACAGTATTTGGTTAACATACTTTTCTAAGTTTGGTGGAACCTTTCTAAAGCTCCTTGAGTCTCTGGGTGATAAGCAGTTGATAACTGTTGTTTCACTCCTTGCAAATTCAGCACATCTTGGAATAACTTAGAAGTAAAGTTCGTTCCTCTATCGTTCTGTACAATTTCTTGGATTCCAAATTTGGAAAAAAATTCCACCAACTTCTCAGCTATTACCTTGGCACTTATACTTCTTATAGGAATTGCCTCTGGATGTCTTGTTACGGGACACATTAGCGTCAACAGATATTCATGTCCTTTCTTTGTTTTTGGAAGCGGACCAACCACATCTATTATCACTTTCCTAAAGGGTTCTCCTCTAACGTCTATCGGTTGTAGGGGAGCTTTTTGAATAGTTTCATTTGGTTTTCCAGCTATTTGGCATGTATGACACTCCCTGCAAAATTTACTGACATCCTTGTGTAATCCAGGCCAAAAGAAATATTTCATAACCTTCTCAACAGTCTTCCTGATTCCCATATGTCCAGCTTTGTGCGCTACTGCTACCACTTGCTTCCTCGATGTATATGGAATTAAAATTTGATGATATTCACCCGATTCAGCACTTCCTGGTATATCTATAGGTCGATGCTTCCTCATTAGCAATCCATCCCTTAGATAATAACAGGTGGGAGTTTGTTGTACTTCTGGTTCAAGAACTCTGAAGAACAGTTCTGCCAACGTTGTATCCTTCTTCTGTAATTCCACTAATTTTTCTCTAGTCACTTGACTAACTTCAAAGGTTGAACTCTCAATATCTGTTACTTCAGTAGATTCACTGCTGCCTTCGGGAACATCTTGACTACTCGGAGTCTCTTCACCAACAATAGGATTTTCTTCTTCTGCAAGAATTTCTTCAGTACTGACATTAGGGGAAACTTCACCTCTCTGAAAAAACTCTTCTAAGCTCAAGGATCCTTCTGGTACTGGTAAATCTTCAGTTTCTTCACTTCTATGGTCAGCTTTCCTCATGCTCCTGGTAGTTACACAACTTGGGAATAGGTGAGGATTTTTCTTCTCAAATTCTGTTGTAGGGCTAATCCTTAATGGTTTGACTGTCACTACAGGACAAAGAATGAAGGGAACACCACCAACTTCATTACCCAGTAAAACATGCACACCTTCAACAGCTAGCGAGTCCTTTACTGCAAAATCAATATTGCCTGTCATTAATTCACATGACAAATGCAAGCGGCATATAGAAGTTACTTCCTCTCCTCCTATACCTTTTAAGATAACTGAATCTCCGGTGAGATTCTTCTCCAACTGCGGGTGAGCTCCTCGAATTATCACACTGTGATTACAACCTGTATCACGTAATATCTTCACTGGTACCTGTACACTCAAAGAGGGGGTTGTCAGCATACCTTCATAGATATATGGCTTAAAAGCCTCCTCACTGTTCAGCCACTCACTACTGGAATTTGCATTTTCACTGGTTGCTAAGCACTCTACTTGTCTGACTTCACTTTGTCCCACATTGTTTCTCGTAGTTGTCTTTACCTGGTTAGCCCTTATCACCTGTCCAACTGGCTTAGTCTGCTGATACCCTTTATAGCAGTCTCGACTATAATGTCCTACTCTCCCACACTTGTGGCAAACAATATTAATTTTCTGAACTTGTCTTGAGAATAGACTAGAAGGGGCGAGTTTAGGATTCCACTGCTGTGAGGTATATCCTGGTTTGGCACTGATATAATTATTAGAAGGGTTTTTCATAGCACTGTTCCTAAAATTTGACTGAGATCTATAACCTGTAAATTGTTGGTTCTGGTAACTGCCATTATAATTCTTTTTGCTGGATATTATATTATAATCCTCACTTAAAGTAGCAGCTTTATCAAGTTTCTTCACCTCTCTCTCTCTCAAATAAGCTCTTATATGTTCAGGAATTCCTCTTAGATATTGCTCTAAGACTACTAATTCTTCAAGTTCGTCCATAGACTTAACTTTAGCTGCCTCTAGCCATCGTTTAAAGCATCTCCTGACTTTATAGGCGTAATCCAAGACAGTTATCTTGTCATCCTTTTCCAAAGATCTGAAATTTTCATTATAATATTCAGGGGTCATCTGGTAAACCTGTAGTACATTGTGTTTGAGTACCTGGTACTCTTTACACTGTTCAGCTGATAAGGCTAAGTAGGCACTTCTTCCTTTACCAATGAGAACACTTTGTACTAAAACTGACCATTTATCTTCTGGCCATCCCATACCTGAAGCTACTTTTTCCAAGTGATCAAAAAATTCATCTGGAGCTTCTGTAAATTTTGGAATTAAGTTCTGTACTCTCCCTACATCAATCACCGGGTCTGTGTTACCCATATAGTTATATGGGTTTACAGGCGGTAAAGATCGAGCTCTGATTAACTCCAACTCCCTTTCATGTTTTGCCTTTTCTCTTTCTTCTTCTTCTCGTCTCCTTACTCTATCTCTTTCTTCTTTTTCTTTATCAGCCTGTATCTGTAGTCTAAGTAAGTTTTCTTCTGACTCCAACACCTTCATTTTACTCCTAAATTCTTCTGAGTGTAAACTCCTAAATTCTGCCAGTACATCACCGTTCTCATTCTCTTGCCTTACCTTATTTGAGAATTCTATCTCAGCTGCGTTCAACAGATCATAAGCTTCTGCTAATTTGCCTTCTACTTTACCAGAGCATATTAATGCCTTCATTGCGACACACTTAACTTCTGCCTCACTCATATCAAAAGTAACATTAGCCCCATATGTTATTGCTAAGCGAATCCACTGTCCCTTAGTCAGGTGAGATTTAAATAACTTTCTGATGGTTGGAGCTGCCATGAATTCCTGAACTTCAAACCGAGCCATTTATCTAGTTTACTCAACAGGAAGGGTTTACAATTCACTTTTATGTGGTTATTCTCCTACCAAAAATATATTCCTAACACCACCAGTACAAATCAAAACCAGAGTGATATTATGTTTAGTTCTCCTTAGACAATGGGCACCAATTAATTTAATTTCCCTGGTCTGGCTAACAAATCATTTAAATTAATTTCCCGGGCGATGGGCAACAAATCTTTTGATTTAATTTCCCGGCTCTGGCCACCAAATCTTTTGTTACGAAGTGATCAAGCACCTGGTTATTACACAAATAGGCCAACAAATCTGTTGTGTAAATGATAATACCAAAAGTTACCTCACATCGACCAGCTACTTGAAACCTCATAACAAAGAGTCGACTGAATCACTAAAGGTACAATAATCCCATAAACTTACTTATCACTGGAGAAAATCAATATAACTTTATCAAGTTATGGATGAGGTAACAATTATTAAGTTATATCAAGATTAGTGGAATATGGGTTTCACTTCAACCAGCACTGTAGCTGTCTCTCTGGTTCTATTTTACCTAGATAAGTCTCAGGTGAACAAACAGATACATCACTTACCTTATACACACTCATTAATGTCTGTAAGTACTGGTAATCAAAATGAAATGCTATGTTTTAAAAACTTTAAACAAACAGGTTTATTTCCAAGTTCAAAAGTTACATGTAAAGTTTACAATCTCAAAAGATTTACTGTTAATTGGCAACAGGGTAAGACTTAAGTATCTCTTAATCAAGTTTAATTCACAAAACTTTGCTTTGTCAAGAAAACAATCTGATTATGTAAGAATCAAACTATTAACTATCACTTAAGTGCCAAACTTTTGCCTGTTTCAACAATTACAAGCAGTCACCAAAATATTACTGATTGAAATCCATAACATTCTCCAAAAATCTCTATAACAGGTAGGCACTAACAAAATGCTAAGAAATCACCAGCAAAACACAGCAACAATAAAATCATAATGATAAGATAGCACAGACATATAAGAAAGCGGTACACAAAAATGAAAATACCACAATCACCAATAATGTGTTTAAAAACTACATCAATCTTTTATATGACTTTCCTTATAAAAAGAAAAGTTAGACTCACTTCTTTCTAAGACTCTTTCAAACACAGCAATTCTCTTTTACCAAGAATATCCCTAAATGAAACTCAAGTCACCACATTACCTTTAGTAAATATTACACCAATATATATCTCCTCTTCAACACTTGTACAAAATAATATTCCTGAACCCTTCTACAAAATTAACACACTCCTGGGGTGAGTTTAACAGGGCTTTACAATGGATATTTTCTGTTATTCCCGTTATAATATCGGGACTATTGAGAGAGAGAGAGAGAGAGAGAGAGAGAGAGAGAGAGAGAGAGAGAGAGAGAGAGAGAGAGAGAGGAGAGGCAGATGTTTCTCCCAGGGCTCTTTATACCAGACTACTGATGTCTTTGAGAAGACACTGGTTTTTAAGCTCGTAGGCTGAGAATACACATAGGGTGTTCACACAGAATACACATGTATGAATACACCTACACACATGTATAGAAAGTATAGCCTACTTGTACACACGATCGGGCTCCAAGCGAAACAAACGTTATCGCTTATGATTGACACCACCTGTGCAGAGCTACAAAATCTTTTGTCAGCCTGAGGCAGCTGGGCAAACAAATAAAGACGCTTTTAAACCACTTATCTGCTATTTCTCTATCTCTCTTTCTTAGATTACGAACAGAATAGGCATAGACAGAGTTAATACAGACGGAATAAGCACACAGCATAACAGTTAACTCGCCGACTGGATGACAGCTCATCATGATAATAAAGTGGATGCTTTTAGACCAAAAGCACCTGATCAAACAGAGAAGTGAGCCTCCACTCTTTCTCTCGGCAGACAGGGTGTAGCGACCTGATAAGCTTTTCAAAATACAATTTCAAATATTAAACAAAAAGGGAAAAAATATTCCACAGAATCATAATTTTATATAACACACAACATATCTATAAGAAAAGATATTTTAAAATCACGTCTTCACAACAACTGACGAATCTTGTAAGCAAAATATCAAAAATTTTCACAGAGACATTACAAACACTTACAAAATGGTTATAAAAATTATATCATATTATATATATATATATATATATATATATATATATATATATATATATATATATATATATATATATATATATATATATATATATAATTCTGATAAGTTTATACTGAGAGAGAGAGAGAGAGAGAGAGAGAGAGAGAGAGAGAGAGAGAGAGAGAGAGAGAACTTAAGCGTGAGCTTGTCAAAGTAAATAGGGCAATAAAGGTACATTTTCCAGGTATAAAGAATATGTTCCTCACACAAGAAATGAGATCCGGAAAAGTTACCAAGGAAGAAATGCTACTCTCATCCCATAATATGAAATCTGTCACGCAAATTACCCGCGCTTCCAGTTGGTTCGTTAATATTGTTTGCATATTGCGAATGAGAAAATACCGTACAAGAACAGTCTCCTTACATTCAGATAATGTTCCTCCACATAACTATCAATTCATTCTAATTATTTGAGAAATTTGAAAGAAATCTTGAAAATGAATGAAAGGAAAACTTGTAATATACCTGATATTTTCATCGAAACACTCACCGCGTCATGTCATCATCGTTGGGCTAAACTGCTATGATAAAAGAAATAATAAACAAAATTCTCGTGTATCAAGGCGTAAAATTAAAACTCGCTTAATGAGAGTCGGTAGTTCAGAAAGCCAATGAGTTAAATAATGGCTGTCGATTTTGGCAGCTCTATAATGTATTTATTTTTTACGATATTTTTCGTTGTTATGGTCATTTCATTAAAAAGTTTCTTTTCAAACTAATGGATGTTACCAGAGAAAAAAATTTTTTCTTGTACCACAGTTACATTCTCATGATATTATCAGTAATATTAGTATCATGGGGAAGATACCCACATTGATGTAGGTGCAAACATATATTGAGAATATATGTAAAATTAAATTCCACCTACGCACACATGAACCGGATACCTACCATCTTTAGCACTCATGTTGCACACACATACGTGTATATATATATATATATATATATATATATATATATATATATATATATATATATATATATATATATATATATATATATATATATATATATATATATATATATATATATATATATATATATATATATATATATATATATATATATATATATATATATATATATATATATATATATATATATATATATATATATATATATATATATATATATATATATATATATATATATATATATATATATATTATATTACTTCCATCACAGTGGTTTTCTTCAGTAGCTTTTAATTACTCATGTGATTAGGAGATTATTACAAAAACTTTATCTTTATTTTTACCTGCCAGTTCCCACAGTGTTTTGATTAATGAAAATAATTTCTCTTTCCGTTAGGATATGCAAAAATCAAGTACTTTAATTTGTCAGAAAAAAGCATTGAAAAACACTGTTGAATTTCCGGAGCTATTTCTGCTGTCATCCATCACAAGTTTGCTGAGATTGTTGTTAGCATTCTCCATGTTTGCTGATTTTTATTAAGTTTGTATGACTTTTTTTTTCATTTAGATTCTTTTTCACCAATCGCCATTTTCTGCATCACTGGTCATGTTTCACTTATTTGTAGGATTATAATCAGCAGACGGCATGTCGTTTCTGTTAACGTTTGTTGATATTAATAACTATAGTAGAACTTTTTGCGAATTTTGTCTTTTGGCAAAGACAAAATAAATCAGAATTTGGAGTGGGTGGGTTTTGGAGAGCCTTTTTTTTTTTATTATTATCATACATCATTATAAAAAGTTTGTGTGAGTGTTTGTGTGTGTAGAGAGAGAGAGAGAGAGAGAGAGAGAGAGAGAGAGAGAGAGAGAGAGAGAGAGAAATCAAACATATATACTACAGATAAATTTACTGATTCGCGTGGTTATGATTACGTTCGTTTGGGTAACCAAACAAAACAATGGAATTGGCATTGGCTGGATTTT
>NW_027100719.1:1422077-1424577 GCF_040412425.1 Macrobrachium rosenbergii | reverse complement strand
AAACTTAGCGATTACTTATTGGGACGAAATCTAGATTAAAATATGTACTAAAAAGGCTTTCAATAATAAATGAAAAAAGGGTAACAGGAAGACAATAGTAATAAAATTCATATTTCCCTATTTTTGCCATTTGTTACTAAGAACTGTCTGAACAAACGCCATTGTCACTGTTTGGTTTATTTATCATTTGAATTTCAAGCATGCTTTACCTTGGGAGTGAACAGCTAACAGCACAATTCCAGGATGAAAGCAATGGCGGGAGTTTATATAGTGTTTCTTCGTGGTGAGGGAAAACTCCAAGGGGAAAATGATTACAACTAACAATTCTACAGTTTGGATTTTTAGTTGATCATCTTACGCAGGAAGAATGACTCTCAGTATTGCATAGCGAACATTAAATTCTTTCCCATCGTTCTGTACGTATCCAGGTTGCAAGACATTACCCTGTTCCCCGTTCTCTTTCTCTCTCATATATTTATACATTTATTTATATGTATGTATATATATACATATATATTATGTATATATATATATATATATATATATATATATATATATATATATATATATATATATATATATATATATATATATATATATATATATATATATATATATATATATATATATATATATATATATATATATATATATATATATATATATATATATATATATATATATATATATACATATATAAACAGAAGTAGGCGACGGCCAGTGGCACACATCAGCGCGGAGGTAGACCATGGAAACGTACTAATCTCAGCATAATTCTTCATTTACAACGTTTCGTAATAAATAACTTTATTACATCATCAGGGAATCTGTTAAATAATGAAGAAAATTCCTTTAAAAATTGTTCTTAAAACCAATAAAATTCATAAAATACAGCTCAGTTAGAATACAAGATAAAAAGAAACGAAAAAAGAACAAAAAAGACACAATAGCAAAATCAAAGACCACTAACCAACCTTATACCAAGAAGGCAGAAGAAATAATACATAAATAAAAAGTGAACTCAGGTAGAGCTGAGTAGAGGAGGTCTGGGTATTTAACTGGGGAGCTAGTTGTTTAATAAATAATGATTCCAGGATAGGCAGTTCGCATACATTAGTTGTTTGGCCTATGATAAAGAAATCATTTCTATCAATATATGTTTTACAAATTTTTGAATGGTTTCTTATGCTTCTGTCTTCTGCCTTCTTGGTATAAGGCTGGTTAGCGGTCTTTGATTTTGCTTTGGTCTTTTTTGTTTTTTTTTCCCGTTTTTTTATCTTATATTCTAACTGTGCTGTATTTTATGAATTTTATTGACTTTTAGAGCAATTTTTAAAGTAATCTTATTCATTATTTAACAGATTCCCTCATGATGTAATAAAGTTAGTTATTACGAAGCGTTGGAAATAAAGAATTATGCTGAGATTAGTACGTTTCCATGGTCCACCTCCGCACCGATATATATATATATGTATATATATATATATATATATATATATATATATATATATATATATATATATATATATATATATATATATATATATATATATATATATATATATATATATATATATATATATATATATATATATATATATATATATATATATATATATATATATATATATATATATATATATATATATATATATATATATATATATATATATATATATATATATATATATATATATATATATATATATATATATATATATATATATATATATATATATATATATATATATATGTGTGTGTGTGTGTGTGTGTGTGTGTGTGTGTGTGTGTGTGTGTGTGTGTATATGTGTGTGCACATGTGTATGTATATATGTATAATATGTATGTATTTGTAATATACATATACATATATATATATATATATATATATATATATATATATATATATATATATATATATATATATATATAAATTTCTGACTCACGTCGGGATCGAACCCAGGTCTCTCAGGTGGAAAGCAGGGCGTTACCCACTGGGCCATACAAGTCTAAAGAAGTTGGAACCTGAGCAACTGCACCCAAGGAATTACCTGGGCAAGCTAACTGCTTGCATACCAGCGATTTTCCCCAACTTCCCGACTCAGCAATGACCCAATAGACAACATTTCATTCGAATTATCCCTTCTGAGTGAATAAGATAGAAATCATCAACACACAATCACGTGTGGAACAGAAATAAATTTCTGACTCACGTCGGGATCGAACCCAGGTCTCTCAGGTGGAAAGCAAAGGGCGTTACCCACTGGGCCATACAAGTCTAAAAAGTTGGAACCTGAGCAACTGCACCCCAGGGAATTACCTGGGCAAGCTAACTGCTTGCATACCAGCGAGTTTTCCCCAACTTCCCGACTCAGCAATGACCCAATAGACAACATTTCATTCAATTATCCCTTACAAGTGAATAAGATGAAATCATCAACACACAATCACGTGTGGAACAGAAATAAATTTCTGACTCACGTGGATCGAACCCAGGTCT